>NC_058407.1:176460909-176495000 GCF_002201575.2 Neomonachus schauinslandi | reverse complement strand
CCCCCTCACTGAAATGGACAGATCGTCTAAGCAAAAGATCAACAAGGAAATAAAGACTTTAAATGACACACTGGACCAAGTGGACTTCACAGATATATTCAGAACATTCCATCCCAAAGCAACAGAATACACATTCTTCTCTAGTGCCCATGGAACATTCTCCAGAATAGATCACATCCTGGGTCACAAATCAGGTCTCAACTGGTACCAAAAGATTGGGATCATTCCCTGCCTATTTTCAGACCACAATGCTTTGAAACTAGAACTCAATCACAAGAGGAAAGTCGGAAAGAACTCAAATACATGGAGGCTAAAGAGCATCCTACTGAAGAATGAATGGGTCAACCAGGAAATTAAAGAAGAATTAAAAAAATACATGGAAACCAATGAAAATGAAAACACAACTGTTCAAAATCTTTGGGATGCAGCAAAGGCAGTCCTAAGACGAAAGTATATAGCAATACAAGCCTTTCTCAAGAAACAAGAAAGGTCTCAAGTACACAACCTAACCCTCCACCTAAAGGAGCTGGAGAAAAACAGCAAATAAAGCCTAAACCCAGCAGGAGAAGAGAAATAATCAAGATCAGAGCAGAAATCAATGAAATAGAAACTAAAAGAACAGTAGAACAGATCAACGAAACTAGGAGCTGGTTCTTTGAAAGAATTAACAAGATTGATAACCCCTGGTGAGACTTATCAAAAAGAGAAGAGAAATGACCCAAATCAACAAAATCATGAATGAAAGAGGAGAGATCACAACCAACACCAAAGAAATACAAACAATTATAAGAACATATTATGAGCAATTCTATGCCAGCAAATTAGATAACCTGGAAGAAATGGAGGCATTCCTAGAGATGTATCAACTACCAAAACTGAACCAGGATGAAATAGAAAACCTGAACAGACCTATAACCACTAAGGAAATTGAAGCAGTCATCAAAAATCTCCCAAAACACAAAAGCTCAGGGCCAGATGGCTTCCCAGGGGAATTCTACCAAACATTTCAAGAAGAATTAATACCTATTCTTCTGAAACTGTTCCAAAAAATAGAAATGGAAGGAAAACTTCCAAACTCATTTTATGAGGCCACCATTACCTTCATCCCAAAACCAGACAAAGACCCCATCAAAAAGGAGAATTACAGACCAATATCCCTGATGAACATGGATGCAAAAATTCTCACCAAAATACTAGCCAATAGGATCCAACAGTACATTAAAAGGATTATTCACCATGACCAAGTGGGATTTATCCCTGGGCTGCAAGGTTGGTTCAACATCCGCAAATCAATCAATGTGATACAATACATTAACAAAAGAAAGAACAAGAATCATATGATCCTCTCAATAGATGCAGAAAAAGCTTTTGACAAAGTACAGCATCCTTTCTTGATCAAAACTCTTCAGAGGATAGGGATAGAGGGTACATACCTCAAGATCATAAAAGCCATCTATGAAAAACCTACAGCGAATATCATTCTCAATGGGGAAAAACTGAGAGCTTTCCCCCTAAGGTCAGGAACGCGGCAGGGATGTCCACTATCACCACTGCTATTCAACATAGTATTGGAAGTCCTAGCCACAGCAATCAGACAACAAAAAGAAATCAAAGGCATCTGAATCGGCAAAGAAGAAGTCAAACTCTCACTCTTTGCAGATGATATGATACTTTATGTGGAAAACCCAAAAGACTCCACCCCAAAACTGCTAGAACTCATACAGGAATTCAGTCAAGTGGCAGGATATAAAATCAATGCACAGAAGTCAGTGGCATTCCTATACAGCAACAACAAGACAGAAGAAAGAGAAATTAAGGAGTCGATCCCATTTACAATTGCACCCAAAACCATAAGATACCTAGGAATAAATCTAACCAAAGAGACAAAGGATCTGTACTCAGAAAACTACAAAATACTCATGAAAGAAATTGAGGAAGACACAAAGAAATGGAAAAATGTTCCATGCTCATGGATTGGAAGAACAAATATTGTGAAGATGTCAATGCTACCTAGAGCAATCTACACATTCAATGCAATCCCCATCAAAATACCATCCACTTTTTTCAAAGAAATGGAACAAATAATCCTAAAATTTGTATGGAACCAGAAAAGACCCCGCATAGCCAGAGAAATGTTGAAAAAGAAAAGCAAAGCCGGCGGCATCACAATTCCGGACTTCCAGCTCTATTACAAAGCTGTCATCATCAAGACAGCATGGTACTGGCACAAAAACAGACACATAGATCAATGGAACAGAATAGAGAGCCCAGAAATGGACCCTCAAGTCTATGGTCAACTCATCTTTGACAAAGCAGGAAAGAATGTCCAATGGAATAAAGACAGTCTCTTCAACAAATGGTGTTGGGAAAATTGGATAGCCACATGCAGAAGAATGAAACTGGACCATTTCCTTACACCACACACAAAAATAGACTCCAAATGGTTGAAAGACCTCAATGTGAGACAGGAGTCCATCAAAATCCTAAAGGAGAACACAGGCAGCAACCTCTTTGACCTCAGCCGAAGCAACTTCTTCCTAGAAACATCGCCAAAGGCAAGGGAAGCAAGGGCAAAAATGAACTATTGGGACTTCATCAAGATAAAAAGCTTTTGCCAAGCAAAGGAAACAGTCAACAACACCAAAAGACAACCGACAGAATGGGAGAAGATATTTGCAAATGACATATCAGATAAAGGGCTAGTATCCAAAATCTATAAAGAACTCATCAAACTCAACACCCAAAGAACAAAGAATCCAATCAAGAAATGGGCAGAAGACACAAACAGACATTTTTCCAAAGAAGACATTCAAATGGCCAACAGACACATGAAAAAGTGCTCAATCGCTCGGCATCAGGGAAATCCAAATCAAAACCTCAATGAGATACCACCTCACACCAGTCAGAATGGCTAAAATTAACAAGTCAGGAAACGACAGATGTTGGCGGGGATGCGGAGAAAGGGGAACCCTCCTACACTGTTGGTGGGAATGCAAGCGGGTGCAGCCACTCTGGAAAACTGTATGGAGGTTCCTCAAAAAGTTGAAAATAGAGCTACCATATGATCGGGCAATTGCACTACTGGGTATTTACCCCAAAGATACAAAAGTAGGGATCTGAAAGGGTACGTGCACCCCGATGTTTATAGCAGCAATGTCCACAATAGCCAATCTGTGGAAAGAGCCAAGATGTCCATCGACAGATGAATGGATAAAGAAGAAGTGGTATATATATACAATGGAATATTATGCAGCCATCAAAAGGAATGAGATCTTGCCATTTGCAACGATGTGGATGGAACTGGAGGGTATTATGTTGAGTGAAATAAGTCAAACAGAGAAAGACATGTATCATATGATCTCACTGATATGATGAGGAATTCTTAATTGCAGGAAACAAACTGAGGGTTGCTGGAGTGGGGGTGGGGTGGGAGGGATGGGGTGACTGGGTGATAGACACTGGGGAGGGTATGTGCTCTGGTGAGCGCTGTGAATTGTGCAAGACTGTTGAATCTCAGATCTGTACCTCTGAAACAAATAATGCAATATATGTTAAGAAAAAAAAAAAGAAGAAGAAGAAGGTAGCGGGAGGGGAAGAATGAAGCGGGGGAAATCGGAGGGGTAGACGAACCATGAGAGATGATGGACTCTGAAAAACAAACTGAGGGTTCTAGTGGGGAGGGGGGTGGGAGGATGGGTTAGCCTGGTGGTGGGTATTGAGGAGGACACATTCTGCATGGAGCACTGGGTGTTATGCACAAACAATGAATCATGGAACATTCCATCTAAAACTAATGATGTAATGTATGGGGATTAACATAAGAATAAAAAAATATATATTGGAACAAATAAAAGTCAGCCACAATCTTATAGAACTCCATCACATTTTCAAGTTTTCAGTAAGTGGGGTTTATATATATTTTGTACACACAGTCATAGATTTCATAGGGAAGGGGAGTTAGAGACGATTTCACCTCTCGACACATTTCAGTCCTGAGCCAGACTGAACCAATTCTGGCAGAAATGCTGTCATCCTACCCTTCAAAATAGCAAGTGACATAGATTTCATTACATCCCTTGGTGATCTACTCTGGTATTTATAACCATAAATGGCGATCCTCAATATCTACTTTAAAGCTGACTCGGAAAAAAACGCAAAATAGTTTATATTGTTACAGAAAAGTCAACTGGCTGTGACACCCCATTTATTATTTCCATGTGAGGGCTGGAAGGCAGACACATAGCTAACTGATAGGAATGAAGTTTCTCATACCCATTTTTGGTATGTTTTTAGAAAGCTGGGTCCAAGAGTCTCTATGACCCAGATACATCCACAAGGCGATTCTGAACTCACCATTCATTCCATCACACTTTGAATTCCCAACATTAAAGCAGGAAGTTTTCATGTTGCCAGGAAGGACATTCCACCATTTATATTCAAACCCAAGTGCAGGCTCCATTCCTGCTGGACACGGCCTACATTCTATGACAGACAAGTGAAATAAACAATTACAGTTAAACTGCATCTGGATATCTTCCTCTTCCTCTGTTCTAAGAACTACTAAACTTTAATTAGCAGAGAAGGAAGCAGGAAAGAGAGACAGTAGAGCACAAATTCCCTTAAGAATTAATAACTTTTTCTAAAGCAATCTGGAAAGAAAAATATTTCTGGATATAATTTACCCATATGCACTTGACTAACATGAAAAAGGAAAAGGATCAATATAAAATCTTCTAAAATTATTTTTTCCTTCATTTCTGAGAGTAATGGTTAACATCAAATCACCCTCCACAAGTAGGATAATCTGAAACTAGTTCTCTTAAATGTGATCTTACAATCAGTTCCCTCCACCTCATAAACAAGGAACTATTTCAGCCTTCCTATTGGTTATTAAACTTAACAGTATTATACCATTTAATTATGGACTCATTAGTTGAAATTCAAATATTGGCTATGTTGAAAAATGATACTGGAAGTTCAGAGTCACATTTATTAATAAACCTGATTTAAATTAGTATCTGCAACAATGAAACGGAAGTGTCCTTTCCAACCATTTCTGAATTTACCCAACACACTTTGCATTAATCATGTCATTAGAGAGAAATGTTCACTGAGCAAACACTTCTTGCTACCAAATTACTTTAGGACACATTTTTACATAACCTGCTCAATGGTAATGAGCTAGATATTATTACCCACAATTTTACAGACAGGAAAATGGAGGTACAAAAGGTTTAAGTAACTTGGATAAATCACACTCACAGTCGCCTGTGGGATGTCGATTCAAAACCAAGTCAATCAGACTCTTGAGTCTTTCTTATGCTATCTATCAAAGGCTCTGGGTAGTAAGCAGATGGCATGGCTAAATTCAAATGAGAGGACTACAACTGAAATGCACTGTAATTTTTGTCTACCAAAATTAAAACAAACTCTGCAGCACTTTCTTTATTATTTGATAAGCACTAACATTTTCTCTACTGTACACCCTGAAGCAATTAAGAGACTATCTTCACTACCATATGACCAAAATGAGTAATTTTCGCTATTAGTATAGCACAAAATGTGATTTGTTGTTCCAAAGCTGAATTAGAAGAGGTTATATTTTATGCTTGCATTAATATATGTGTACACCCTCACTGGAAAAGCAGTGTCTATCCTTAACACTTAATATGGTGGAATTTTTTTTATCAACATTCAAAGGCAGAGTGAGTCATCCCATGAAGAGGGTATTACACGCATTACACAAAATGCCAATAAAAATCTATCCTCGTGGTATGTTAACGAAGCCACTGCCACCTCACAATTCATTAGGATATTTCTCAACTCTTCTTCAGTCTCTGTGAGATAAGTATGTTTTATAAAGAAGTCTTCCACAAAAACAATGAAGAACAAGGTCACAATAGTCCAGCAAGATTATTTTGCTAAAGGTCCAATTGGCATCCTACCCTTTGTTCCATCCGAAAATGTTCCAGGAGGGCAGGGATGGCAAGATGATGATCCATTGTTATAAAATCCAGGGTTGCAAGGTGGACAGTCCTTCTTCTCTCCAGAAGGGGGCAACCTAATAGCATCTGTGAGATCCTCCCGGCAGATTTTGGGCTCTATCCACTTGTACATAATTTGCGTCTGGAAAAAAAAAAAAAAAAAGTTCGCAGGTCATAGAAGATGCTTTATTTGCTTTAACTTTCCAGTAATAAAAACATTAAACAGAAAGCCTAGGAAAAGTTGAATAGTGAAAGAATAGAAGGGCCAGGTGAGAAGAATCTAAACCATTAGTAACAAAATGAGATAAAAAGAAAAAAAACAAACATTGGTTGGGACGATGGCCGTTTCCTCCACGTGTTTTTATACTATGAGCTACAGGTGGGCCTTACCGCATCCATGCAGCACGTTCATCATCATGGAATTCCACTTTAAAATATAGATACATGATTATAACCCTTACTCTTGTAGCCACTCATTCACTTTATTCCACAATGACATGTGCTTCTATGAAGAGATTACCTTTTCCATTTGGAGACCTTCACTACACCCTTCATTCCCCCCCCCCCCCCCCCCCAGCAACTATCACCATGCCTAGCACAATATGATCACAAAAGAAAAGGTGTACGTTTTTATTTTTTTTTTAAGATTTTATTTATTTATTTGACAGAGAGAGACACAGCGAGAGAGGGAACACAAGCAGGGGGAGTGGGAGAGGGAGAAGCAGGCTTCCCACTGAGCAGGGAGCCCGATGTGGGGCTTGATCCCAGGACCCTGAGATCATGACCTGAGCCGAAGGCAGATGCTTAACGGCTGAGCCACCCAGGCGCCCCAAGGTGTACGTTTTTAAAAAGACTATATCTAGCTTCTCATTTCAATCCTGCATTTCACAAATACATGTGGTTGCTCTCTGAATCTTTTCCAATACCGTGATGTTAGACTACAAGAGTCATAGTTAAAACATTTCTAATTCTGGGCCCTGTTGCAGATGCTTCTAACATCAGAATTAAGATGACCTCTATTTTCAAAGACAGAAGTCTTTCAAACCTCATCTTCTCATTTTCTCTCACACATACACATACCCCTACACAACACCAAATACGCAAGATAACTATAACTCAGCCAAACCCAGAAAGTTGCGATTATAAAATTACTCTCATTGTGAAACCAGAAAAATTAAATGGGTTAGCCATTTCACAAACAAAATCAATATGCTCAGTAAAAATAAGACAGTATTTTAAATGCAAAGGATAAATAATTTCATAATTATAGTTTTTAAAAAGAGACTGTTTCCTTCAATAGACATATAATCCAATATAAGAACGCTTTCTCCTTCAAAACAACTTTTGCAATAATAAGTCTAATACTGACACTGGAGAAACAAAATTAAAGACAATTCTCTATAGCTATTTTCAGCTAATAGAAAATTATATATAGCACACCCTCTAGACCACTCAATTTTATTCTCAAGTATTCTCTTATGGAAGAGCAAATTAACTTATCTGAAAAAGGATGCTTAAAGGAAATAGTTTAAAAGGTAGATGTCTCAACAGAATTATAAATAACATATTTTTCCTTTTATAACCCTCTTTCTGCATTCATTTTATGGCCCACATCATGATACAGTTCAACCAGTCACTGGACCCATCTGCCTCTCTCTTCCCAGCTGTAAAATGATGGCTGCTCCTGCTGAAGCTTCTTCAACAGTGAAAAAAAATAAACTAGATCCTGTATCCAGAGGGGTTCTCAACTCCTCTGAAAAAAGGGCACATAAAATTCAGAGAATCTAAGCAAATCATTATATCTCGGGGATTGTCTTTCTAAAAATCTGGCTTAGCAAGTAGAGAAAACAAATTTCCAACCCAATGAATTCACAAGTTTGCTGATTTATTTTGACATGAATTAAAATCGCACTGTTAGGTATGAGCTACGGCACTGTTAGGTATGAGCTACGGCACTGTTGAAAATAGGTGGTTCCCGCGTGGGAGTAGGGCTGGTGCTGAGGTTGAGCACTCGCACTGATTCTGGGGGTGCACCTTGTACTCCTCTCCACCACTTTGGTAGTCAGCACTATTATCCTCAAGTTTATAAATGAGGAAGCTGTGGGTGAGAGCTGTTGAACAACTTGCCCAAGAATTAGACACAGCTAGTAAACAGTGACATAACACCAGTCAAGAAGGGTCAGTTCAGTTAGAGTAAAAATAGTAAAATGAGGAAATATATTTTTGACAAGTCAGCTGACCACATGATTCTCAATCCAAGCATTATATCATTAATTATATCATTAATATAAATGATAACTTAGCACCAGATGGCTCACAGTGCAGGTAAAAAACCAACAATCAACTCATTCTTTGGCAAGTCAAGATAAAATTATGAAACATTTTATGAACCCAAAAAACCCTAATAGAACAAAACTCATCAAATTGCCAGTAAGATTAGAGAAGACCATAGTGTCCGAGTATTTATCTTAAGTGTGAATAAATACATTTTAGAGAAACACATGGAGGTATCAATTCTCATGTCAAAATAAAATTCAGGACAGGGAAGACTAAAATTTAGACAAATTTTGAGACTGCATTTGTCCATGGTTGCCAGCTTTCTTCCTTCAAATGTCCCTGTACAGAAGCACCAAGGCTTCTGTAGACTGGCTGAATTCATCAGAGCTAAATTATACATGCTTTACAAGTCTACCAACTGCCACTCCAACCTAGTTGCCTTGTGCTCTATGATGTTCTGACCTGTGTGTTCCCAACCAGGCGGTCTATTGCTTGTCTTCCTGACTTGTCCAATCCTTGATCTCTTCCAGTAGCCAGACACTGGGCCCTCATCATTTGTCTTTCTGACATGCCCACACCCTTCTGCCAAGTTGCACCTATCCCCTCCTTTGAAGCCATGCTCAACATCTAATGTGCTCTAAGCTTCTCCTCAGCTCACCCATCTACATATCAGCATCACTTGGATTCCTTTTCTATGAAGGTTCTACTGTTTTCTCTTTTCCCTTGTGGTTACCTCCTTGTGCCCTTTCAAAATGCATCAAAGCTTGGGCCCTCTTCTTCCTTTATGTGGAAGACACCATGGGGATTGAACATTGTCCTGCAGATTGTAGCCAGGGCTTTAGGCAAGGAAATGTTCTAACATTAGATTGGGGTGAAAATACCAGAAACACTGATGTCTAATATGACAACTGAATTGTCTAATTTGACAATTCAATCTCAATAAAGCTGTTTTTAAAAAATAATTTAAAGAAGACTATCTTGAAAGAAGTTGCTGTGGCCGATGTCAAAGAGGTTACAGCCTATGTTCTCCTCCAGGACTTTGATGGATTCCTGTCTCACATTGAGGTCTTTCACCCACTTTGAGTTTATCTTTGTATATGGTGTTAGAGGATGGCCGAGTTTCATTCTTGTGTATATAGCTGTCCAATTTTCCCAGCACCATTTATTGAAGAGATTGTCTTTTTTCCATTGCATATTTTTTCCTGCTTTGTTGAAGATTATTTGACCATAGAGTTGAGGGTCCATATCTGGGCTCTCTATTCTGTTCCACTAGTCTATATGTCTGTTTTTGTGCCAGTGCCATGCTGTCTTGGTGATCACTGCTTTGTAATAGAGCTTGAAATCAGGCAACATGAGGCCCCAGCTTTGTTTTTCTTTTTCAACATTTCCTTGGCGATTCCGGGTCTTTTCTGATTCCATACAAATCTTAGGATTGTTTGTTCCAGCACTTTGAAAAATGTCATTGGAATTTTGATCGGGACGGTGTTGAAGGTATAGATTTCTCTGGGTAGCACAGACATTTTAAACATGTTTCTTCAGGGTGCCTGGGTGGCTCAGATGGTTAAGCGTCTGCCTTTGGCTCAGGTCATGATCTCAGGGTCCTGGGATCGAGTCCCGCATCGGGCTCCCTGCTCAGTGCAGAGCATGCTTCTCCCTCTCCCTCTGCCATTCCCTCTGCTTGTGCTCTTCTGTCTATCTCTCTGTCAAATAAACAAATAAAATCTTTAAAAAAAAAATGTTTCTTCAACATCGGCCACAGCAACTTCTTTCAAGACACATCTCTAAAGGCTAATGAAACAGAAGCAAAAATGAACTTTTGGGACTTCATCAAGATAAAAAGCTTCTGCACAGCAAAGGAAACAGTCAACAAAACAAAGAGGCAACCCACAGAATGGGAGAAGATATTTGCAAATGACACTACAGATAAAGGGCTGGTATCCAAGATCTATAAAGAACTTCTCAAACTCAACACCCAAAAAACAAATAATCAAGTCAAAAAGTGGGCAGAAGACATGAACAGACACTTCTCTGAAGAAGACATACAAATGACTAACAGACACGTGAAAAAATGTTCATCATCATTAACCATCAAGTAAATTCAAATCAAAACCACACTGAGATATCACCTTACACCAGTTAGAATGGCAAAAATGGACAAGGCAAGAAACAACAAAAGTTGGAGAGGTTGTGGAGAAAGGGAAACCCTCTTACACTGTTGGTGGGAATGCAAGTTGGTACAGCCACTTTGAAAAACAGTGTGGAGGTGCCTCAAAAAATTAAAAATAGAGCTACCCTATGACCCAGCATTTGCACTACTGGGTATTTACCCCAAAGACACAGATGTAGTGAAAAGAAGGGCCATATGCCCCCGAATGCTCATAGCAGAAATGTCCACAATAGCCAAACTGTGGAAAGAGCCGAGATGCCCTTCAACAGATGAATGGATAGAGAAGATGTGGTCCATATATACAATGGAATATTACTCAGCCATCAGAAAGGATGAATACCCAACTTTTACATCAACATGGATGGGACTGGAGGAGATTATGCTAAGTGAAATAAGTCAAGCAGAGAAAGTCAATTATCATATGGTTTCACTTACTTATGGAACATAAGGAATAGCATGGAGAACATTCGGAGAAGGAAGGGAAAAATGAAGGGGGGAATCGGAAGAGGAGATGAACCATGAGAGACTATGGACTCCGAGAAACAGACTGAGGGTTTTAGAGGGGAGGGGAGTGGGGGGATGGGTTAGCCTGGTGATGGGTATTAAGGAGGGCACGTACTGCATGGAGCACTCAGTGTTATATGAAAACAATGAATCGTGGATCACTACATCAAAAACTAATGATGTATTATTTGGTGACTAACATAATAAAATTAAATTAAATTTAAAAAAATAAAAAATTAATAAAGAAGACTATCATGAAATTTTATTTTCTACAAATTTAGAACTCCCTAATCACTGAGAAATACCATGGTCTTTCCCCATCATCCTAACTCAGAAACACAGTCTCCAATTGACTTACTTAAACCATATAGGAAGAAAGGCAGTTTTAAAAGCGGTATCCCTTTATACCCTACTTTTTAGTGTCTCCTACATCCTACCTTTGCTATGTAACTCACAATTACGGTGTAAGAGACATTGAGCATTTGGAATAACTTGTAATAGTGAAGTTCATTAAAGGGCAAAGAAAGTACTAGACAAATTCCATCAATTTCCTAGCCCCAGGGATGACTAAATTGCACAGTCAAATGTCCCCTCTCCAGGCTTCCTTCTAAAACATCTTGCCCTGCCAGGCACCCTTCTAGCCTTGGCTACAAGTTTGCTTTTTTGACAAAACATGCTGTTCCAGAAGTGGGGAGCTCTGCTTATTTGAACATCATTATGTACCAATGGAATTTACCTTCTGTAAGTTCACCCAAATTCTGCCTTATGGAATAATACAGAGAAGTCTGTATCTTCTTTTCTATGATTTCCTTTCAAATGCTTCAACTTACTATTTAGGAAGTTCTTATTAAGTACCTACTGTGTATAGAAGAAAGCACTGTGGGGAATTTAAATATTAATAAGATAAATTGCTCTGAAGGTGGTTCCAGTCTAATAGTGATAAGAAAGGTTCACAAAGTGCTAGAACATAAAAAAATAAAATATGTGCAGAGGATGCAAAAGCATTGGATTTGGAAGCAGACACGATTAGGGTTAGAATTCCAGTCTTAAGACTTACTAGCTGTGGCTAGATATAACCTTCCAGAAATTACTTAACATCATTAAGCCTCAGTTCTCTCATCTATAAACTGGGTATATTAATGTCTAAATTGCATAGCTGTTGAAAAAAAGAATTAGAGGCCATGTTTGAATACACATGCACACACACAGTGAGTGCGCACACAGTTACGTAAGTGACAGATGCTCCTGCTCCTAATACCATCACTACTATTTCCATAATTACTGTCACCATCATCACTTCGAAGAGAAACATGAAATGTCATGGATATTCAAAGGGAAGAGATCAAATCTCTTTGAGACAAGTAGAACACGTCAGAAAAATGATCCAAATTCCTCCATCCCAAGCTGTCTTTTCTCCAAACCGAAAAAATATTACCAGCAACTTCAACCGTATTTCGTATCAAACAGTTTAATATCCTGGCCTCTCTTCTCAAGATTCTGCCCAATTTGTCAAAATTTTCTCAAGCCTTCTGCCAAGAACATAACACAACTCTCTAAATGTGTTTATCATTCACTCACTTACTAATTTTCTCATTCATTAATTTATTCAAAAGATGCTTCATTATCTTCTGTGTTCCAGGTACTCTACTAGGCTGACAGATTGTTTTTCTTTTTAAGTGATTAAAAATGTGTTTCTGTCTACAGGAAGCTGAGAGCCTGGGGAAGGAAACGGTCATCTTTTTTTTTTTTTTGTATGAACATATAATGTATTATTTATTTTAGGGGTACAGGTCTGTGATTCATCAGTCTTATGCAATTCACAGTGCTCACCATAGCACATACCCTCCCCAATGCCCATCACCCAGCCACCCCATCCCTCCCAACCCCCTCCTCTCCAACAACCCTCAGTTTGTTTCCTGAGATTAAGAGTCTCTTATGGTTTGTCTCCCTCTCTGGTTTCATCTTGTTTCATTTTTTCCTCCCTTCCCCTAAGATCCTCTGCCTTGTTTCTCAAATTCCTCATATCAGTGAGATCATATGTTACATGTCTTTCTCTGGTTAACTTATTTTCCCAACACCATTTGTTGAAGAGACTGTCTTTTTTCCATTGGATATTCTTTCCTGCTTTGTCGAAGATGACTTGACCGTAGAGTTGAGGGTCCATTTCTGAGCTCTCTATTCTGTTCCATTGATCTATGTGTCTGTTTTTGTGCCTACCATACTGTCTTGAGGGGGTGATGATGACAGCTTTGTAATAGAGCTTGAAGTTCAGAATTGTGATGCCACAGCTTTGCTTTTCTTTTTCAACATTCTTCTGGCTATTCGGGATCTTTTCTGGCTCCATACAAATTTTAGGATTATTCCATTTCTTTGAAAAATGTTGATGGTATTTTGATGGGGATTGCATTAAATGTGTAGATGTCTTCCTCAATTTCTTTCATGAGTATTCTATAGTTTTCTGAATACAGATTCTTTGCCTCTTTGGTTAGATTTATTCCTAGATATCTTATGGTTTTGGGTGCAATTGGAAATGGGATCGACTCCTTAATTTCTCTTTCCTCTGTCTTGTTGTTGGTGTAGAGAAATGCAACCGATTTCTGTGCATTGATTTTATATCCTGCCACTGTACTGAATTCCTGTAGGAATGTGAGCAGTTTGGGGGTGGAGTCTTTTGGGTTTTCCACATAAAGTATCATATCATCTGCAAAGAGTGAGAGTTTGACTTCTTCTTTGCCGATTTGGATGCCTTTGATTTCTTTTTGTTGTCTGATTGCTGTGGCTAGGACTTCTAGTACTATGTTGAATAGCAGTGGTGATAGTGGACATCCCTGCCGCGTTCCTGACCTTAGGGGGGAAGCTCTCAGTTTTTCCCTATTGAGAATGATATTCACTGTTTTTCATAGATGGCTTTTATAATATTGAGGTATATACCCTCTTTCCTTATACTCTGAAGAGTTTTGATCAAGAAAGGATGCTGTACTTTGTCCAATGCTTTTTCTGCATCTATTGAGAGGATCATATGGTTCTTGTTCTTTCTTTTATTAATGTATTGTATCACATTGATTGATTTGTGGATGTTGAACCAACCTTGCAGCCCAGGGATAAATCCCACTTGGTCGTGGTGAATAATCCTTTTAATGTACTGTTGGATCCTATTGGCTAGTATTTTGACGAGCATTTTTGTATTCATGTTCATCAGGGATATTGGTTGTAATTCTCCTTTTTGATGGGGTCTTTGTGTGATTTTCAGATCAAGGTAGATTCACTGGCCTCATAAAATGAGTTTGGAAGTTTTCCTTCCATTTCTATTTTTTTGGAACAGTTTCAGAAGAATAGGTATTAATTCTTCTTGAAATGTTTGGTAGAATTCCCCTAGGAAGCCATCTGGCCATGAGCTCTTGTTTGTTGGGACATTTTTGATTACTGCTTCAATTTCCTTACTGGTTATGGGTCTGTTCGGGTTTTCTATTTCTTCCTGGTTCAGTTTTGGTAGTTTATACATCTCTACGAATGCATCCATTTCTTCCATATTGTCTAATTTGCTGGCATATAGTTGCTCATAATATGTTCTTATAATTGTTTGTATTTCTTTGGTGTTGGTTGTGACCTCTCCTCTTTCATTCATGACTTTATTTATTTGGGTCCTTTCTCTTTTCTTTTTGGTAAGTCTGGCCAGGGGGTTATCAATTTTATTAATTCTTTCAAAGAACCAGCTCCTAGTTTCGTTGATCTGTTCTGCTGTTCTTTTGGTTTCTATTGCATTGATTTCTGCTCTGATCTTGATTATTTCTCTTCTCCTGCTGGGTTTAGGCTTTATTTGCTGTTCTTTCTCCAACTCATTTAGGTGTAGGATTAAGTTGTGTACTTGAGACCTTTCTTGTTTCTTGAGAAAGGCTTGTATTGCTATATACTTTCCTCTTAGGACTGCCTTTGCTGCATCCCAAAGATTTTGAATATTTGTGTTTTCATTTTCATTTGTTTCCATGAATTTTTTTAATTCTTCTCTAATTTTCTGGTTGACCCATACATTCTTTAGTAGGATGCTTTTTAACCTCCATGTATTTGAGTTCTTTCCCACTTTCTTCTTGTAATTGAGTTCAACTTTTAAAGCATTGTGGTCCAAAAATATGCAGGGAATGATCCCAATCTTTTGGCACCAGTTGAGACCTGATTTGTGACCCAGGATGTGATATATTCTGGAGAATGTTCCAGGTGCACTAGAGAAGAATGTGTATTCTGTTGCTTTGGGATGGAATGTTCTGAATATATCTGTGAAGTTCATCTGGTCCAGTGTGTCATTTAAAGCCCCTATTTCCTTGTTAATCTTTTGTTTAGATGATCTGTCCATTTCAGTGAGGGGGTGTTAAAGTCCCCTACTATTATTGTATTGTTGTCGATGTGTTTCTTTGATTTTGTTATTAATTGGCTGCTCCCATGTTAGGGGCATAGATATTTAAAATTGTTAGATCTTGTTGGATAGACCCTTTCAGTATTATGTAGTGTCCTCCCTCATCTCTTATGATAGTCTTTGGTTTAAAATCTAATTTGTCTGATATAAGGATTGCCACCCCAGCTTTCTTTTGATGTCCATTAGCATGGTAAATGGTTTCCCACCCCCTCACTTTAAATCTAGAGGTGTCTTTGGGTCTAAAATGAGTCTCTTGCAGACAGCATATCGATGGGTCTTGTTTTTTAATCCAATCTGATACTCTGTGTCTTTTGATTGGGGCATTTAGCCCACTTATATTCAGGGTAACTACTGAAAGATATTAATTTAGTGCCATTATATTGCCTGTAAGTTGTTACTCTATATTGTCTGTATTCCTTTCTGATCTATGTTACTTTTAGGCTCTCTCTTTGCTTAGAGGACCCCTTTCAAGATTTCTTGTAGAGCTGCTTTGGTGTTCACAAATTCTTTTAGGTTTTGTTTGTCCTGGAAGCTTTTTATCTCTCCTTCTATCTTCAATGACAGCCTAGCTGGATACCATATTCTTGACTGCATATTTTTCTCGTTTAGTGCTCTGAATATATCATTCCAGTCCTTTCTGGCATGCCAGGTCTCTGTGGATAGGTCTGCTGCCAATCTAATGTTTCTACCATTGTAGGTTACATATGTCTTCTCCCAAGCTGCTTTCAGGATTTTCTCTTTGTCTCTGAGACTTGTGAGTTTCACTTTAGATGTCAGGGTGTTTATCTATTTTTATTGATTTTGAGGGGGCTTCTCTGTGCCTCCTGGATTTTGATGCCTGTTTCCTTCCCCAAATTAGGGAAGTTCTCCACTACACTTTGCTCCAATATACCTTCTGCCCCCCCTCTCTCTTTCTTCTTCTTCTGGGATCCCAATTATTCTTTTTTTTTTTTTTTAAGATTTTTTTTTCTTTTTATTTATTTATTTGAGAGAGAGAATGAGATAGAGCATGAGAGGGGGGAGGGTCAGAGGCAGAAGCAGACTCCCTGCCGAGCAGAGAGCCCGATGCGGGACTCGATCCAGGGACTCCAGGATCATGACCTGAGCCGAAGGCAGTCGCTTAACCAACTGAGCCACCCAGGCGTCCCGGGATCCCAATTATTCTAATATTGTTTCATCTTATGGTATCATTTATCTCTCAAATTCTGCCCTCATGATCCAGTAGTTGTTTATCTCTCTTTTTCTCAGCTTCTTTATTCTCCATCATTTGGCCTTCTAGATCACTAATTCTCTCTTCTGCCTTATTTATCCTAGTAGTTAGAGCCTCCATTTTTTATTGCACCTCCTTAATAGCTTTTTTGATTTCAACTTGGTTAGATTTTAGTTCTTTTTTCTCTAGTATCTTCTATGGTTTTTTCAAGCCCAGCTAGTATCTTTATAATTGTCATTCTGAACTCTAGTTCCAACATCTTACTAATGTCCATATTGATTAGGTCCCTGGCAGTCAGTACTGCCTCTTGTTCTTTTTTTTGAGGTGAGTTTTTCCATCTTGTCATTTTGTCCAGAGGAGAATAGATGAATGAGAGAACAAAATGCTAAAAGGGTAACAAAGACCCCAGAAAAATATACACTAAACAAATCAGAAGAGACCCAAAACTGGAGAGAAAAGAAAGGCAGGGGGGAAAGGAGTATGATCAGGCTGGTGAATAGAACAGAGCCACACACTAGATTTTGGGTGTATTTTGATCTGTTAGAAGAAATTGCCTCTCAAAATTTTAAAGAAAGAAAAACTTATATATATATATATATATATACACACACAAAAATAAGGGTAAATACAATGGAGGGATGGAATATGACTCTAAAGGTGAAAATTAAGGAGCGCCTGGGTGGCTCAGTCATTAAGTATCTGCCTTCGGCTCAGGTCATGATCCCAGGGTCCTGGGATCGAGCCCCACATTGGGCTCCCTGCTCAGCAGTTAGCCTGCTTCTCCCTCTCTCACTCCCCCTTCTTGTGTTCCCTCTCTCGCTATGTCTCTCTCTGTCAAATAAATAAATAAAATCTTTAAAAAAAAAAAGATGAAAATTTAAAAAGATTTTAAAAAGGAATTGATAAGGTAAGAAGTTGGTTGAAAAAGAATGAAAAAATTTTTTTAAAAAGATGTGATCGGGGGAGACTAGGACAAAGTCATACACTAGATTCAGGGTATATTTTGGTCTATTAGAAGAAACTGTATCCCAAAATTTTAAAGAAGGAAAAATTTATATATATACAAAAAATAAGGTTAAATACAATGAAGGGATAGAATATGACTGTAAAAATCAAAGTTTAAAAAAGATTTTAAAAAGGGAATTGATAAGATGTTGGTTGAAAAAGGAAAGAAGAAAAATTCAACTAAAAAAATAGAAATAGAAAAAAATAAAGAAAATTTTAAAAATTAACTTTGAAAGACTAAAGAATCATGGGGAAAAAAGGAATGAATTCTGTATTCCCTTAGTGCTGTATTCCCTTAGCGCTGGGGTTTTGCAGTTCTCATTGTTTGGTAAACTTGGTCTTGGCTGGATGTTCTTGTTGATCTTCCGGGGGAGGAGCCTGTTGCAGTGATTCTCAAATGTGTTTGCCTGAGGCAGAAATGAACCACCCTAGCCAGGGGCCGGGCTAAGTAATCTGCTTGGGTTGCTCTTGGGGAAGGGGAGTCTCCCTGGATCTGCCACTTGCTGGTTCCCTGCTTGAAGAACAGTGGCCCGACTGTGCCGGGGATCATGGTTTATGGCAACCCCAAGCAGAAAGCCCACTCCTCAGCTCCATCTTTGCAGCTGGCTTCCCCACTCCGATACCTGGGAGCTCTGCCACACTCAGGCACCCCTGGTCTTTCTGTGATTCCGAGGGTCCTGAGACCACACTGTCCCAGCAAAGGTTCCACCCCCCACTTAGCCACTGGAGCAATGTCCCTGAGCCGAGCAGACTTCTAAAAGTTCTGATTTTGTGCTCTGCTGCTCTATCACTTGCCAGTAGCTGGCTGACAGAGGCTCCCTCCCCCCATGGTCTATCTTCCTGTATATCTCATCAGATTCACTCCCCCGCACATCCTATCTTCCAGAAAGTGGTCACTTTTCTGTTCATAGAATTGCTGCTATTCTTTTCTTCCATCTCCTGTTGAGTTTGTAGGTGTTCTGAATGGTTTGATAACTATCTAGCTGAATTTCTGGGACCAGACGAAATTTAGGTCTTCTACTCTTCCACCATCTTGCTCCTCCTCTCCAGGAAATGGTCATCTTTACAAGAACTGTATTTGCAACAGTGATCTGATACCAAAACACTAGCAAACCTTCTATGACCACTCCGAAAATATCAGAAGAAGTGTGCAAAAAATTCTGTGGGAATTCCCAGTATATCAAGACAACCTTGGCAGATCTATTCATGTTATTTAAGAGTAGATGAGTTCTATGAACCAGCACAGAATCACTCTCTTTTTATTATGGTAACCAACACCATCTTTTTCTCTTTAGGAACTGATTTGTGTGACAATGAAAGGAACAGGGAGTTATACAGTCTGGCCGCCCAGCCTCAGGGCTCAGCCAGTGAATGAAGCTGTTGTACCAGAGTATCCCGTTCCATTGGAAGAATGGTTAGTCTGAGGTGGGCTCATGCTTCAAGGAGGGCCAATAAGAGTCTTTTCTGAAACTCTGGTCAGCGCCTCTATGATCAAGAGCTGTGAGGATAATAGTGGCTTGGGTGGAGATGCCAGTGGGCATCTGGTACCACAGGAAAGAGCTTGCCTCTGAAGGAAATAAAAATGAACCAAGAATATCAGTGAGAAGAACAGGAGAAAAAAAATGTCCTAATAAAACTGCTCTATGGTGACCTCCCAGTCATGAGTCAATAGACTTGCCCTGCTTCCACCTACCCCAAATCTGGAAAGGATTTTTTAATTTCATTAACAGAATTTTTAATTATCCCAAGTGTGGGAGCAAAACTGACACCTTGCTTTGCAACCATTAAAAAGAAAGGTGTATTCACATCCCACAGTCAGGGCAGGGGAAGGAACTACTTTTTACCCTGAGATAAAAGACAAAAACAAACAAACAAAAAGTTACTAGTTCTATGGAGTTCTAGTACTCAATATAAATAAAAGCTTAAGCCTTGTCTGTATGTGGCTGACTCCCTAACAAAACCACCTTATCTCTCTAACGTCTGTAAGCAGATCTGAGACAACCTTTGTGGATATAATAAACAAGTGAGTGACTTGTTTTTCAGCCATGAACCCACTTAATTGAAAATTAAGTATCCTTTGTATTCTTGGGAGGTTTTTTTTCCTCTTTAAATGTCTGTTGCATTTTTTATTTGGTAAGCCAGGTTCTAAAGCTTGGATTCTCCTCAAAATATTTTTGGCAACTTTTGGCAAGTTAATGTTTTCTCTTTTCTAAACACTTCTATATCTGAGACTTCGACACAAATAAATGTTGACTTTGCTAATTTGAGCTCAATGTGCTAGCACACTGGGATCTCTCTAAATTTTACTTCTGTCATTCTCCCCAGCTTTATTGCTCTACAATTTAACATACTTATTCCCAATATCCTCATGCAAGTTGAGGATTTTTAAATCAAATGTTGAAAATAATTCACATGTACTCATATTCTTCTTGGTATGACTTAGGATATGTATAATTAGGTTGAAATTTATATTCCTATAGCAAATACATGATACCAACTACAGTACTAGTTAATATCAACTACACTCCTAGTTGATATATCCATTTATTAAGTCAAACATTTTACATACAGTTCCTGAATTAGCCATATATCCTCTTAACCATATCATTTAGTCCACAATTCTCTATCTTAGCCATACGGAGATCATGAGAAGCTCTATCACATATGGTGCTAACATTAAAAGATGCCTTCTCTCGATGACTACTTGACCATTAACAAGGTCAAGAATTTTTTAAGATTTTATTTATTTATTTGACAGAGAGAGAGAGAGAGCACAAGCAGGGGGAGTGGCAGGCAGAGGGAGAAGCAGACTCCCCGCTGAGCAAGGAGCCAGATGCAGGGCTCGATCCCAGGACCCTGGGATCATGTTCTGAGCCGAAGGCAGATGCTTAGCTGATGGAGCCACCCAGGCTCCCCAAGGTTGAGATTTTTTGAGCTCAGATGTCAAGCACTGAATCTGTGCATGTGTATGTAGCCATATGAGTGTATCTCAACATATGTAAAAAGTGGGCTCTGAACATTTTGAAAAAATACACAAAAATTTCAAGTTGACTCACTACTACAAAACCTCCCTATTCTAGCATGAGTCTATGTCATTAGATGCAGCTAATGCAACCCCCTTCCCACACCCCCACATTCCAGTCACACACCCCATTAGTTCTTCAGATATATCCTGCTCCCTCCCACATCAGATCTTCACCATCCTGCTCCTCTTCCAGAAATGCTCTTCTTCCATGCCTTGGCCAAGGTTTCATACAGTTCTGAAGCCTTTCCAGGCTGGGTCAGATCCCCATAAAATTCAGACTTCTCTGCTATAGCACTAATCACAGCTGGAAATATTTTTTTTCTTTTGACAGACCATCTCTTCCTCTGAAATCCAGACCAGTCGTTCTCAAATTGCTGAGATCCTAGACCAGTAGAATCAGAATTAACCTGGGAACTTCTGAGCAATATAAATTCTCAGGTCCCACCCCAGATCTACTGAAAGAGAATATCGGGGACAGGAACCTCCAGGTGAATCTACTGCACACAAAAAATTGGCAACCACTGTCTACACTCCGTGTAGACAGTTACCTTCTTCTTCTGCCTCTCCTTGTTTCTGCCCTCAGCACCCAGCATTCGGTAATATGACCAGTGCTCAGGAAAGATTCACTGAATAAATGGATGAGAGAGTAGAAATTCCACATTTTTCATGATGTTAATGAGAGTCTCTCAATCAGGATTAGAATGGTTTCAGTTACTAATCAAAATACTTCTGAAAAATGTTCCCTATAGGAGAGAAGCAATCAAATAACTGAGCTTCAAAATGAACACAGAAACCTATAACAGTCCTGTGTCATATAAGTGATTATGTTCAAAGTCTGTCTACCTCAATAGCTGCTTCCCTCGAGGATGCTCTCCAAGCAAGGGGAAAATAAGATCAAAGAGAGTATGACAGGACAAAAGGGGCCATAGTCAGTGAACGACCTGAAAACATCACTAAGCCACCAGCAAATCACTAGGCTGTGCCAAGCAAGAATAAAATATCTTTTTAAAAGAGGAAACCGGAACACATGAAAAGGTTGAAACAAACAAAAATAGGGAAAAAAATTAAAATTCACATTTGTAATCTACATTTCTCTACTATATCGGTTAATTAAGCTTCTATTGTTTTTGTTTACTTCTGAAGCTAGACACATTTCTCTTGAAGTAAGTCTTAAGTCGCTTTTTAAAGAATCACTGGTTGATGGAGCCAAGTATGATGTGTTCTATACTGAGAACGTGTTCAGAGTTCACCCAGACTCAACAGAAAAAAGTAGTTTTGGTGTACATGTGAACACAACATGCCTGTGGGTGCTTGCGTGAGCACAGGTGTGTGTGCATGCATGTGCACAGATGTGTGTGTGGGTGCATGTGTGTGTATTCTGTACATTCTACATTTAACGTATGGTTTCACCTCCTTCAGGCCCAGATCAACTAAATGTTATCACACTACTCATTGACGTAACACACTACTTATTGACATAATAAAAATAGGACTTTTGAATATTTTCACCACAGCAAAGACAAGAACCATTTGTATATTAGATCTCATTCATTTAAGCTTCAGTAATGCTGACTTAGTGATTACTGCATAGAACAAAACAAATCCAATTTGCCTTACTTATTAATAAGACAAGTTTAACTAAAAAAAGTTTAGGTAAAGAATCATTATTTCAAATTACTTTAACTCACCTTAATGGCTCTCTGCATGTATTTTCCAAATGGAAATAACCATTTCTTGGTCATTATTATAGGACCATCAAGATCTCATTTCATAACTCCATCTAATATAAGGGCTGTTTGAGTTACTGTTCTTATTAAAAATAATACATATACTTCTAATTATTAAAATTTCCCACTAATTTAAACTGGCCTTCCCCTGAATTATCCTGAGTAAGTAATGGCTCTCCTGCAAATATGAGAATGGCCTTGGTCTTAAGTACTCAAAAGTCAATTCCTAAAAAAAATTTAAGGACTAAAGATAAGATTAATAATCACACAAACATAAAAAGTACAGATTAGAAAGTAAGGATACAAAAATAAGAAAAGAAAAGCAATACTGACATATAGTATATTCTCCAAACTAGGTCAAGAAATTAAATGCCATGATTTCAAAGATGTAAACACAAGGAGAGAATGCTGCATTGCAGCCCCCCGCTTTTTTTTAAGATTTTATTTATTCGTTTGAAAGAAAGAGACAGAAAGAACATGAGCAGAGAGGGGCTGGGAGAGAGGGGGGAAAGAACCTGAAGCAGACTGCACTGAGCACAGGGGCGGACGCTCGGGGCTCAATCCCACAACCATGAGGTCATGACCTGAGCCGAAACCAAGAGTCTGATGCTTAACAGACTAAGCCCCCCAGGCGCCCCGGCAGCCAATTTAATCTCAGTTTGTCCTACTGACAAACGCTAGTTACAGGCTAACTGTAATACAGAAAATGCCACATCAACTGTGGGGTTCATGCGTGCATGTTTCCTCTGGCGAACTGCCAGCATATGGTAATTACTCTGCATTTTCTAAACACAATTACACAGTCATCTGCCATAAGTGAATTTACCTATGGCTGAGCGGAAGGCAGACGCTTAACGACTGAGCCACCCAGGTGTCCCTGAATGGCTCTTATTGATCAAACCGACTGAGGAACCAAATAATTAAAGAGAGGTTACAGGATATTTCCATCTTGTGAGTCACAGTACACATTTTAAGGCTGTGCTCCTCCTGATCCTATTACTTTTGAAAAAAAAATTTAACTGTTAAAAATAGCAGTCACCTCGAACCATGAGAGACGATGGACTCTGAAAAACAAACAGGGGGTTCTAGAGGGGAGGGGGGTGGGAGGATGGGTTAGCCTGGTGGTGGGTATTGAGGAGGGCACGTTCTGCATGGAGCACTGGGTGTTATGCACAAACAATGAATCATGGAACACTTCATCTAAAACTAATGATGTAATGTATGGGGATTAACATAAGAATAAAAAATTTTTTTAAAAAATAGCAGTCACCTATGGAGCACTCCTGTGTGGCAGAGCACTATGCCAGGAACCACAACCTGAACATGTCTTGCATTCTCATAGCAGCCTTGTGAAGTAAGAAGTGATATTAGCCCCATTTTACAGATGAAAAAACAGACTTAGAGCAAATAACTGGCCCACAGCACAAATAAGTAATAGTGTAAAATTGAAGCCAGAACAGCCAGATTGAGAATCTACATTCTTAAATTTCCTCTGCCCTACTTACAAACATGTGCTACAAATCAACTCATTTAAGTCTCTCAGGAACAAATTAGAGTCTGCTCAAATTGGGAAGAGGCTTAGATTCGGGACGCAGTCGACTAAAGACAGCCTATACCTTGCCTTCTTCATCACATGGAGTATGGATCTGGAAATAGTCTTTTGTGGTACAGGGAGGTCGCTCCATACACTCACTGGATCCTTCCTCTGCAACATAAAAGCGCATTTCAGAAATGAGTCATTTACATTGTAACTCTCAAAAAAGGCAAAAAATCAAAACAAACAAAAAAATCCAGACAACTAAAATTTTAAAATAACCTTAGCAGACGAATTTAGGAAGAACTAGCTAGGCATAAGGAAAATAAAGGCCTACATTTCTATTTACCCTAGAGCAGTAAATGTTTCGATGATACACAGGAAACATTTCATTTTTTCCAATAAGACATTAGATTTCTTCGTTATCAGTGAACATTGTAAATTTGCAACAAATGAAAATTTTCTGAGTACACCTCTATTCCATTGAATCATGTAAAATTACAATATGATTTTTTTTTTAGATTAGTATAAATATATCCAAAGCACAGGGAGAAATATATCCCTGTGGGGTGTGGAACAGAAAAAGTGACAAATGGAAAAGTCATGCACAAAGGGGTAAGAAGTAGTATTTTATCCATTCAATACTGATTCCCTTCAGCACTTGGTTTCTGGCACACTCTTCCCACCACATTTGATGTGTGACTTCTGGCTTATGGCCATAAGCCAGAACAAACATAAATTTAGAGAGAGAAGAACAAAGAGCATAAACTGGCAAAGCCTAGTCCTACCTGAAAACTGGGAGTGCTCTTCACACTTTATGCATTCTTTGGCTCCTTTCTCAGAGTAGGTGTTTCTGGGACAGACTTGGCAGGTAAACGAACCTGGTTTGTTGCTGAATGTGCCTGGCTTGCACGGGAAGCATTCTGATGTATATGCCACCCCTGTGTGGTAATGAAAAACAGAGCATGGGAGGGAGGACCCACCAGCAACAAGCACATCAGTACCTTCTTGCTGCTTCTCTCAGAAGTGAGAGAAATAGGAGTAGTCAGCAGGGATCCTTTATCCCATTCATTCAACACCAAGGAAGTATTTACTGTATACAAAAAACTGGGATAGATACTGAATTAAACATCCTAAGGAGAGCAAACACTTAAACGAGAGATTGAGATGTGACAGAGGTATACTAAATTATAAACTGAGTTGTCAAAAAACAAATCCACTCACTCAGACCTAACAGACCCTGGTAGGAATGGCCTTTTCTTCTGGCTTGTAATTCCAGCCTTTGCCAGGAGA
Source organism: Neomonachus schauinslandi (assembly GCF_002201575.2). Lineage (NCBI taxonomy): Eukaryota > Metazoa > Chordata > Mammalia > Carnivora > Phocidae > Neomonachus > Neomonachus schauinslandi. The sequence continues at coordinate 176,469,866 of NC_058407.1, read as the reverse complement.
TGTCCCTATGACTAATGAGACGGTGTCACAGGACCCAGTATAGAAGGTAGTAAAATATAAGCCATTAATAAAGGAGAATCACTGGTTTAATTAAAACTAGCCCTAATTGAGAACGAAGCATGCCAGGGTTTATTGGCTGCTCTCCTGGGCCAGAAAATGCCCAGCTGGTTCAGAGAGGCAAAAGAGGTTTAGGAGACAGTCAGACAGAGAAGTTTATTTTATTTCTATTTCTACGGATTTAACAGTGACCCGGGTGGGCTCGATGTCCGGTACAACAGACATTTCTTGAATGAAGAATAGTTTCTTATTAATAAGAATCCTTTTATTTTATGTAGAGTCACCGAAAATTGTTATCATGCTTATTTTTTCACACAGATTAAATTAATTTAGTTTAAGGGTACAAAAAAGAAAAAAATTCCAGTCAACTTGCCAAAAATAAAACCAGGATCTCTAGACATGTATGATGCCTAACGTATTAATTCCAGCCCCATAAATCCTTGAGCCATCAAAACCAACAACTTAATCAATATTTTAACTAACTCTCAATTGTGATATGTGACTACCAAAAAAATTGCTGTGAAATACCTTCAATTGTGATATTTTTTACCAAAACTGGCTTGACCGCCTTAGAACCCATAAGGATGCCAGTGGTTCTCCAGTACAATATGTTGGTGCCTGATTTCAACATTACCTGTAAAGAGGAACACAAGGCACTCAGGTCAGATAAACCACACTACTTCAACCATACCTCAAAGCTAATCCCTTATACACGTCTCAAGGCATTATCATGAAACACCATTAATTAGGAACCTACAAATTTATGTCTACTGTTAGTTCATATCTAAGCTCTGCTGTAGTTATATTTTATAAAAAAAAAAATAGTTTGCCAATCCAAAAACTATAGCAATAAAGAAGGAAAAGAAAATTCTTTAAGCCTGAACAAAAAGATAAAATGATTTTTAAACCATGTGCGTGAAGTCTTGGTTTGTATTTAAAAGGAATGCATTCCAGAAAGTGAAAGGCACTCAACCCAATTACATATTTGTTGACTGCCACTATTCATATGTAGATCTCTGGGCTCTGAAAACAAAAAGTCAACAGAATGAGTTTGCTTCCTTCTAAAGTTGTTTAATAAACAATAGTGCAACAGCAAGCAGAGAAAAATAGGACTGTTATAAAATAACATGATTTAAATGACTGCAGAATGTAAATGATATTACATCTAATATTTGCTTCCTTTGCCACCAGCACATGGTTCTATTTACATATCAAACTACGTTTCCCATAAATCTCACGTTGTTTCTGTCAAAGCCAACAAAATAATTTAAGGGTTCCTTGCTTTCTCATTTGCCACTCTTATTCTTCTATGCAGTCTCTGGCTGGCCAAATTCAAGCTGTATGAAATTAAAACATATCCAAGTACTTCACCCTGCCAGAGAGCCAGAAAAGTAGTGCACTAAGTACTTTCCCCTGTGTTAAGTGAAGAAAGTGTATTTGTTGCCAAGGGTTACTGTACCTTCAAAGCCCAGCTTAATGAATGCTTAGGTGAATGGATCTTAAGTGGTTCTCATATCACTTCCAGGCATACAGATGAAAAAAAAAAAAAAAAAAAAAAAAAAACAGTCCAAAAGGGTACATTGTATTAATCACTCAAGGATGGGGCAACTCAAAGGTGGGGGTGGATGGTCGCTTACTGACATAGAGCTCAGTCTACACTGCAGGCACCACACTAGGTGGTTCCCATATATCCTCTCATTTAATCCTGCAAGATCACTCCCATTTCTTACATGAAAAATCAGATTCAGAGAGATGAAGCCAAAAACAAAACAAAAGAGATTAAGCCAACTGCCTAGAGAAACACAACTACTGTAAGCCAGAGTTAGATTTGAAATCCATGCCTCATTCCAAAGGGACAGTGCCTCAAATAATAACAGATTCAAAGACTGTGTTGCCTGATAACTGCTTTCAGGCATTTGGAGTTGTCCTGTGGAGACTAGGCAGTTGCGTTACCTGATGTGACCAGAGACTGTAGACCTTTGAGCAACAGGTGACAGATAGATAGGAAGCAGGTTTAGGCTCCAACCATGGATGACTTTTGTGATAGGCAGAGCTGTCCAACAGTGGAGTCAGTACGGCCCCCACCAAGACAAGCTGAAAAGTCACTTGTTGGGAAGACTGCAGAGAAAGTTGGGTCAAAGGACCCTCCCAGTACCAAGAGCCACGGATTCTCTCCCATGTGACAGGCACATATGTAAACTTACATAGCCCGAGGTTCTGTGCGCTAGTTTTGAATAGCCTTATTTTCTTGTCAATGCCCTTTTGAAAAGGAGGAAAGTTGGAGTATGATGGGAAAGAGGAGGGAAAGAAGCCTAAGGAGAAAGAGAAAGGTAGGAAAAACTACCCGTGTCCATGAAACTTTGGGACAATTTCTTCCCTAACTAGAAACTGTCTAAATTAATCATTTTTCTTTTTTGTTTATAAACTTTTTTTTTATAAGGTTGGGAAAAGGAAGGAGCAGAATGGGGGCTGATGGGATAGAAGACGAACAGAGACTTACAGAATGAGAGCCCCATTCTCCATTGTCTGTGAGTTTTACCCACTTGTCTGCGGTGGTGTCCATCTCCTGGCACTGATCGTTTTGAATCTGTGGATTAAACACAAGGGCCCCAGTAAAGCTTCTTGAATAATGGCTTTAATTAAATTCATTACTCAGCATAGGACAGGCTGCAAGAGCTTCTTTCAATACCTACTAAACAATGACCATAAGTAATTCTCAGCAAGCAAACATACCAAGACCTCTAGAGCCTAAGTGACAACTGTATACAAGTGATTCTAAGTAAAGCATCCACATTATTGCAACAAAAGGGTTAGGAAGCAGAGAGGAGGGAGGGAGAGAGGATGAGAGTAGTTAACTCTGAAAATTCACAGAAGGGAGAAAAAGTCATTACGAAAAACTTACCAAAAGTTTTAAAATCTTTCGTTCACCATCCAGGCCCAATAAAAATAAAGTACATTTTTACAAGACTTAGGGAAGTAATGTTTTAAATTAATAAATAAATGACATCTGCTTTGTTTTCAATTCCCCAGGACTCATTCCAAACGCATAGACAAGGAGCTACAGTCAAAGCCAAAGCCCTAAATTTTGAGTTGGGGGGAAATGTTAATCATACACCACACCAGTTCAAATGACTGCAGCTACTATCTTTAGTACCAAACACTTTGTGCTCTCCGGACAATTCTTACAAAATGCCTAAGGGTTTGCACACGACTTTTCCAGGCCTGTGAAGAATACACAGACAACAAAAAGCAGGCCATTTTGCAGTACTGCCCACGAGTCAGCAATAGAGTAGGGCTGAAATAAGAACTTGTCACCTCTGCTTTGGCCAAAATGGCTATTTCTCTCTGCTCTACATCTTGGCCACTTCATTCATCCTCCTGACCAGTTTACCAACAACATTAAAATGTTCACTGTAATAGGTACTTCCTAAAAGCTTAGCTAGAAAACAGATACTTTTAACATCCAAAAATACCAGAGATATCAGCCACTGAGATTGTTTAAACTGAATTTAAGTATCATACTTATACATATTTATACTATAAGCATAATGACCATTCTAATGCAAGTGTTAAGCCATTTTTAAGCAGATATGGACCCTAAATATACCTTTGATGGTCAATGTGTGGATAAGCTGAAAGTTTTTTTTTTTTTTTCCCCAGCTGAAATCAAACATCATGTGTTTTGGGGATATTCTAATGGCATTCTGGGATCTGATTTCTGTTCTTCATTCTAAAAGTAAATAGTAAAGGTATGACCTTGGTCCAATCACTTATTCTCCCTAGGTTTCAGCTTCATCACTTAAAAAGAAGAGTGGAGGAGCTGAATCAAATCCCCACAGTTCTAAAATTAAATACTTGACTGCTTTAAATTATGTGATAGCCGAAGGTACAACTGTATCTTTCAGTCTTCAGACATTTCCTTTACATTAACCATAAGCCTGATGACTGAAGTGTTGACCCTCTGAGTCAATAAATTACAACCTATAAAGCTGAACATCAGTAAAAGAAGGAACTCGCCACCTCTTTTCAATATGTAACCAGAACAAAGGCACCATTCAAAGGAAGTCATGAAACTTCATGTTTTAGGAGTACCTTTACTGACAACTCTGAAAGGACTTATTTAGCAATACAAAACTAAATGCTTATTCTTAAACAGTTTTATAATTACCTTGCTTTACTCTAGTTTTAGTAATATTGCAAAAATGTCCCATGGAATAGGGAATCATTTACTCTAAGAAGTGTTTTACAAACAAAATGTAGCTTAAAAAGCAAATCCGTTTGACTATTACTTAACATCTTAAACTCCTCAAAGGATATTAGGACAAGGAGGATCCTTAAAGGTCTGGTCATACAATCCACTTTGCAAAAGAGAATGCTGAGGGCCGGAAAGTTAGCTTAATTGCCCAAAACACACAACCAGCCACTGCAGTTGGGACTTGAGCCAAAATCTCTTGACTTCAAGTCCAGGGCTCATACTTTCATGGCAAGTGTCTCTTCCTATCAAACTTCCAACTTACAAATTTCCATTATCAGGAGCAAAATAAATTTGTTTTAGAATTATTAGTACCTGGGCTCCTGAAATCTGGACCACAGAAACATTATACAAGATAGTTTTCCCCAATTACCTGTACAACACACATTTTTTAAGAAGTCAATCTGAAAATATTTTCTCAAGCATTTGAGAGACTGCCACAACAAATATTTGCTAGATTAGATACAGTTTATATTAACTTTTTAAAGTTTACTTATTTATTTAAGCAATCTCTACACCCAGCGTGGGGCTCAAACTCACAATCCTGAGATCAAGAGTCACGTGCTCTTCCGACTGAGCCAGCCAGGTGCCCCTATATTAAATATTTAATTTTAGTAGCAATAGTCTATTCCTTTCAATTTAAATTCAATTAATTAACATATAATGTATTATGAGTTTCAGAGGTAGAGTTCAGTGATTCATCAGTTGCATGTAACACCCAGTGCTCATCACATCATGTGTCCTCCTTAATGCCCATCACCCAGTTACCCCATCCCCCTCCCCCCACCCCAGCCTATTCTGTAAGACTACTATTTTATCCTACATTCCATAATGCTATTTCATCTCTTACCAAAGACATCAACTATCCCATCCACTGATTCCTTTAGATTATACAAAATTGACAGAATCAGAAAAACATAGTCACTTCTACTTCTCAAATATTGCCCACGCTTATACTTAAATCAGTCAAATACTTGAAACTGCAAAAAGAAAAAAACAAAAACTAAAATTGGTGAAAACATATTTTGACTAAAATAGCATCTGTAGCTATAAAGAAAATTAAAATGAATGTTGGGTGAAAGTATTTTTCACACAAAAAGTCTAAATCAAATGGTCATCTAATATCGTAACCAATAATAAAACAAGTCCAATGTTATTCAACAAGGTGAGAGCTCAGAGGTAAATAAACAATATTAAGAAGAAAATAAAATATTAAAGAAAAAATAAAGTTTTCTTTTAATATCAAAATGTTCAGTTGACAGGAAAAACTGAGGAGGCATGCCACGGAATAGCAACAACCGATTACAAGAAATTTTACATGAATTTCCCTCAAAAAGTAAATTCTAGAACATAAAAGGCCTTACAAAGAACTCAAAGAAGATGTTGTTGTCGACATACTGGTACTCAAAGAAGACATAACCTGACTTCTTGAGGTGCACAGCATAGATCAAAGATACCGTGCAGTCATCACGATTGGACTCTATGTAATTTCCACGAGGGACCCAAGAAGAGCTGTGGAAACAAAACCAAGAGGAATTTTTACATTAGCATTCGGAAATCTCTTCTGTTCACAAGTTATATAACTTAGTTTCAAAAGTAGTTCCATCAGCAAAGCACAGCAGAGAAGTCTAAAGCATTTCTGGAACTCAAAGGCCAACACATTACTGGGAAAATGTTCAATTCTTATGGCAAAGGGCTTCCTTAAAGTTTGGTAAGGTTATGTGATCATTTGCTAGGAAACTGCTATTTTTCAAGAAAAATTTGGTCACTAAATAGATCACTACTAATTGCAACAGTCTGAGATAGAGTTATTCTCTCAAGCAACACATGAAGTTTTATTTATACACATATATACCTGGCAGGGAGATGAGGAGTTACTTGAAAGAAGGAAAAGTCCTAGTAAAAACCCATTTAAAGTACACCTGAATAAAATATAAATCACGGGCGCCTGGGTGGCTCAGTTGGTTAAGCAACTGCCTTCGGCTCAGGTCATGATCCTGGAGTCCCGGGATCGAGTCCCGCATCGGGCTCCCTGCTCGGCGGGGAGTCTGCTTCTCCCTCTGACCCTCCTCCCTCTCATGCTCTCTGTCTCTCATTCTCTCTGTCTCAAATAAATAAATAAAAATAAAATCTTTAAAAAAATATATATATATATATATATGTATATATATAAATCACAGTTTCAGAGTATATAGGAGGGAATTTTTATCTAAAAAAAAAAAAAACACAAACGAAATGAAAAATTAAGAAAATATACTGGTGAACAAAATTTAAGTTGCAAATCTAGCCATAATTCTGAGCTAAACCAATAATGAGTCACATGTTGACCCTTTGGCCAAAAAAAAATTTCTAACAAACTGTATGAAAGCACAACTTAACAGCCTTCTCTGTTTATATGGATGGTAAGAGTGAGATTTTGGCAAATTCTTTTCTTTTTTCTAAAAGGAATCTGAAGACTGAGACTTCCACATCCCAACATGACTCACTAACTGGTATTGGATTTGCCCTTTCTCTTTAACAAATTGTTAAAATAAGGAAAATACATGAGCCATATTCAGGCAATGACAATAGGCAATGCAAGACAGAGATTCTTGAGAGCAGGAAAATGCATGAGGCAAAGCCCAAATTGACTTTGGCATCACTCTTCAGGACATTTTCCAGACTGTAGCACCCAAGCAGAGCAGGGTGGTCTCACTGAGCTGAGGAGCAGAGATGAGTATTTAGGGCAGCTGAAGCTGCTGAAATTTATAGGCCTGAGAGTCAGAGAAAACAGGGGTCCAGAAGTCCATATGGAGTTTCTCTGTTGGTCCTGGGCTTGAGGCTGGAGTATACAGGCAGACATGGCAGAGAACAGCCACCACAAAGCTGTGACATAATCAGAGAGATCACTTTAGTGGGAGTCACAGGAACTTCCGGTCAGCCTGAGAGGAGAAAACTTGATAACCACATTGAGCATTCATCTGATACTCCAGAATTGCCACCTTGGGAATAGGGCCGTACCCAGGAGCAGGTATCAGCCAACTTTTTCATAAAGGGCCAAAGAACAAATATTTTGGATTTGTGGACCATCTGGTCTTTCCTGCAATACTTAACTCTGCCATTGTAATTGAAAAGCAGCCATAGATAATGCATAAATAACTGAGCGCAGCTGTCTTCCAATATAACTTGGTTTACAAAAACAAAGGGCCCACAGGCCATAGATTGCCAACTCCTGCACTAAAATAAAGGTCATAACCTAGAGCTAAGAGTGAAACCAATACAGAGCCATCCTAAAAAATAATAAAAGCAGGCCTGATGAGATCAAGGTGCTCTTTGAGCACATAAACTGCCTGTCAGAACAAAATTCAGCACCCCTAAAATGAAGAAAAAAAATAATCCATGTTCCCTACATCTTAACATTCACAGTGCCCAAGATACAATAAAAATTTACTAGACACGTAAGTAAGTGGGAAAATATGACCCTTAATTGAGAAAAAAGACAGTAAAAAAACAGACAAGTATTTAAGACAGTTCTTACAAATACAGTCAATTATAAATAAAAGATGAATACAGTGAGTGAAGGCATGGAGTATCTCAAGTATTTCAAGGGAAATAAGAGCCATAAAATAAGGAGCAGAAGGTATACTGGAGCAAATTATAGCAGAGAACTTCCCTAATTTGGGGAAGGAAACAGGCATCAAAATCCAGGAGGCACAGAGAACCCCTCTCAAAATCAGTAAAAATAGATCAACACCCCGACATCTAATAGTAAAACTTAAGAGTCTCAGAGACAAAGAGAAAATCCTGAAAGCAGCTTGGGAGAAGACGTATGTAACCTACAAGGGTAGAAACATTAGATTGGCAGCAGACCTATCCACAGAGACCTGGCAGGTCGGAAAGGACTGGCAGGATATATTCGGAGCACTAAATGAGAAAAATATGCAGCCAAGGATACTCTATCCAGCTAGGCTGTCATTGAAAATAGAAGGAGAAATAAAAAGCTTCCAGGACAAACAAAAATTAAAGGAATTTGCAAACACGAAACCAGCCCTACAATAAATATTGAAAGGGGTCCTCAAAGCAAAGAGAGAGCCTAAAAGCAACATAGACCAGAAAGGAACACAGACAATATACAGTAACAGTCCCCTTACAAGCAATATAATAGCACTAAATTCATCTTTCAATAGTTACCCTGAATGTAAATGGGCTCAATGCCCCAATCAAAAGACACAGGCTATCAGACTGGATAAAAAAACAAGATCCATCGATATGCTGTCTGCAAGAGACTCATTTTAGACCCAAACACACCCGCAGATTGAAAGTGAAGGAGTGGAAAACCATTTACCATGCTAATGGACACCAAAAGAAAGCTGGGGTGGCAATCCTTATATCAGACAAATTAGATTTTAAACCAAAGACTGTAATAAGAGATGAGGAAGGACACTGTATCATACATAAAGGGTCTATCCAACAAGAAGATCTAACAACTGTAAATATCTATGCCCCTAACATGGGAGCAGCCAATTACATAAGCCAGTTAATAACAAAAGCAAAGAAACACATCGACAACAATACAATAATAATGGGGGACTTTAACACCCCCTCACTGAAATGGACAGATCGTCTAAGCAAAAGATCAACAAGGAAATAAAGACTTTAAATGACACAC
>NC_058407.1:176459065-176460409 GCF_002201575.2 Neomonachus schauinslandi | reverse complement strand
TGCGTGTCTGTGTGTGAGTGTGCGTGTGCGTGCGTGTGTGTGTGTAAAGAGGGTTCATGCGGGGTGGGGCCACCCTGAGCAGGAGCAGGCTGATGAGGGGTCAGATTCCCAGTGGGCAGGTCATGTTCAAGGTCAAGGCTGGCTGCGTGGGATGGGGTGTGCGGGCGCTGCCCCTTCTACCCAAGGTTTATCCCGATAGCCCTGCAGGGATGGGTCACTGCATCCCGGGTGCAGGGCTGTGCACGCACAGGTCTGTGTCTGATCTGGTAGCAGCAGGGGGACTGGGCAGGAGGACAGTGAGGGTGGCCGGGCAGGGCTTTGATGCCTCCAGCCGGCTACCCGTCCCTGTCTTTGCAGAAGGCCACGGATTACCTCCCGAGGCGACTGGCGGACATGCCCTCCTCCCTGACAGAGGGGTTGACCCCACAGGCATCCCCAAAAACAAGTGCTGGGGATTGCCGGGCAAGACCTACAACACCACCCAGACCACTGTCCCAGGTGGTTGGTCACCGGACAGTGGTCCAGGAGCCGGAGCCCATGGAGACCGAGCCCGAGGGTGAGAAGGCTGGGGCTGGGTGTTTGTGGTGTGTGGGGATGGGTCAGTGCTGTCCCCACAGGGACGAGCCCCCAGAGGCTGGTGTGGGGCCAGGAGCAACGACTGGGCACAGAACACCCAGCGGGTGGACTGCAGTTGGGGAGACGTCCCCGTGAGGGCTCCTTCCTGGCTATGGCTTCTCTGGGAGGCCCTGGGCTGGGTTCTGTCTCCGCAAAGGCCCACGGAGAGCAGGCACGGGGGTGAGCTTTTCTCCTCTCACAGCTGCTCCACCACCTCAGGAGCTACAGCCGGCTCCAACTCCATCGGCAGCTCTGAAGGAAGGGGTGGTGCCTGCAGCGACTTCAGGAGGAGACCAGGAGCTGGCAGGTGACCCGGCACCCACCCACGGACAGCCTGACGCGGACCAGGAAGAACTGGCACCTGCCCCTGACCCAGCTCCTGCTACTGTTCCTGCCCCTGACCCAGCTCCTGCCCTGGATCCTGCACCTGCTACTGCTCCAAACCAGCTCCTGCCCCTCCTCCTACCCCTTCCCCTTCCCCAGCTAGAGCCACTGCCCCTGCCCCTGCCCCTGCCTGAGCTCCTGTTCCTGCTCCTTCTCCTGCTCCTGTCCCTGCCCCTGCCAAACTCGCTGCCCCTGCCCCTGCCCCTTCCTGGGCTCCTGTTCTTCTCCCTGACCCTGATCCTGCCCATAACCCTACCCCTGCCAGACCTGCTGCCCCTTCCCCTGCCCCTGCCTGAGCTCCTGTTCCTGCTCCTTTTCCTGCTCCTGCTTCTGCCCCTTCCCCTG
>NC_058407.1:176440190-176459055 GCF_002201575.2 Neomonachus schauinslandi | reverse complement strand
TCCTGTTCCTGCTCCTTTTCCTGCTCCTGCTTCTGCCCCTTCCCCTGCCAGACCCGCTGCTCCTTCCCCTGCCCCTGCCTGAGCTCCTGTTCCTGCTCCTTCTGCCCCTGACCCTGCCTGAGCTCCTGTTCCTGCTCCTTACCCAGGTCCTGCCCTGGATCCTGCACCTGCCACTACTGCTGATCCTGTCCCTCCCCTTGCCCCTGCCCCTGGCCCTGCTCTTACACCTGTCCCTGCCCCTGGCCCTGCTCTTACACCCGTCCCTCCCCTTGCCCCTGCCCCTGGCCCTGCTCTTACACCTGGCCCTGCCCCTGGCCCTGCCCCTATCCTAACCCTGCCCCTACTCCTGCTCCTGCTCCTGCAGGGCTCCCAGAGCCACATCCAGAGCCCACAGCCCTGCGGGGAGAGCTCCTTGTACAATTACCCTTAGTTCCATCGCCGGACCCCCACGCCCCGCCAGATTGTTTCATCCCCTCCCCCTATGTTCTTTCTCTCTGGTTCATATTAACTGTTATTTTATCTTTTCATGTTCTGTATACTGTTTATTATTTGTTTTAAATAAAATTACTTGTTTTCAATTGAACACGTCATGAGCATTAAGATGCCAACGACTTAAACATTATTAACATTATTTAACATTATTATTGGTCCTCCTGGACCAATACCGGAGGACCCCACTTGTGAGGGACAGAGAGCACTCTGATTCATAGAGGTGCAAGGAGCTGCTGGGTGTCAGGGCTGGGGAGGGGAAATGGGGGATTAGTGTCTCCTGGGCAGAGGTTCAGTTTGGGATGATGACAAAGTTGTGGCAATGGATGGAGGTGGCAGGTGCAGAAGAGTGAATATACTTATTGCCACTGAATTGTACCCTGAAACGTGCTTAATGGTATCTGTTGTATGTCTATTGCACAATAGAAAAGTAGTGAGTCAGGAGGACGGGGCCATCGAAAGTCCCAGGAAGGCCCGAGAGCAGGGATCCTGTATCTTAGTTCTCACTCTCATGCTCTGCACCTTGTTGGGTATCTGAGCTCACAGTGGCATCAGTAAATGCTTGCTAAGACACAATGCAGGCAGATGGTCCAGAGAGAGTACACAAACCATCTGTGGGCACTGAGGAATGCCAATGGGACATGCATCCAGACTGAGTGAGTGCCCACATTTCTCAAACACCAGCATAAACAGCCACTTAAAACGAAGGCAGACACCACTCTGGAAAACACTATAGAGGTTCCTCAAAAAGTTGAAAAAAGAGCTACCTTATGACTGAGCAATTGCACTACTGGGTATTGACCCCAAAGATACAAATGTGGGGATCCGAAGGGGCACGTGCACCCCAATGTTTATAGCAGCAATGTCCACAATAGCCAAACCATGGAAAGAGTCTAGATGTCCATCAACAGATGAATGGATAAAGATGTGGTGTGTGTGTATGTATATATATATATAGAGAGAGAGAGAGAGAATATTATGCAGCTATCAAAAAAATGAAATCTTGCCATTTGCAATGACGTGGATGGAACTAGAGTGTATTATGTTAAACAAAATAAGTCAGTCAGAGAAAGTCAGTTATCATATGATCTCACTGATATGAGGAATTTGAGGAACAAGACAGAGGATCATAGGAGAAGGGGCGGAAAAATGAAACAAGATGAAACCAGAGAGGGAGACAAACCATAAGAGACTCTTAATCTCAGGAAACAAACTGAGGGTTGCTGGAGTGGAGGGGGTTGGGAGGGGTGGGGTGACTGAGTGATGGACATTGGGGAGGGTGTGTGCTATGGTGAGCGCTGTGAATTGTATAAGACCGATGAATCAAAGACCTGTACCCCTGAAACAAATAATACATTATATGTTAATTTAAAAATCACTAAAATAATAAAAATAAAACAAAAGCAGGTGACCTCAAGCTGTATTACAAAGCTGTGATCATCAAGACAGTATGGTACTGGCACAAAACAGACACATAGATCAATGGAACAAAATAGAGAGCCCAGAAATGGACCTTCAACTCTATGGTCAACTAATCTTTGACAAAGCAGGAAAGAATGTCCAATGGGAAAAAGACAGTCTCTTCAACAAATGGTGTTGGGAAAATTGGACAGCACATGCAGAAGAATGAAACTGGACCATTTCCTTACACCACACACAAAAATAGACTCCAAATGGTTGAAAGACCTCAATGTGAGACAGAAGTCCATCAAAATCCTAAAGGAGAACACAGGCAGCAACCTCTTCGACCTCAGCCACAGCAACTTCTTCCTAGGAACATCGCCAAAGGCAAGGGAAGCAAGGGCAAAAATGAACTATTGGGACTTCATCAAGATAAAAAGCTTTTGCTCAGCAAAAGAAACAGTCAACAAAACCAAAAGACAACCGACAGAATGGGAGAAGATATTTGCAAATGACATATCAGATAAAGGGCTAGTATCCAAAACCTATAAAGAACTTACCAAACTCAACACCCAAAGAACAAATAATCCAATCAAGAAATGGGCAGAAGACATGAACAGACATTTTTCCAAAGAAGACATCCAAATGGCCAACAGACACATGAAAAAGTGCTCAACATCGCTCGGCATCAGGGAAACCCAAATCAAAACCTCAATGAGATACCACCTCACACCAGTCAGAATGGCTAAAATGAACAAGTCAGGAAATGACAGATGTTGGCAGGGATGCGGAGAAAGGGGAACCCTCCTACACTGTTGGTGGGAATGCAGGCTGGTGCAGCCACTCTGGAAAACTGTATGGAGGTTCCTCAAAAAGTTGAAAATAGAGCTACCATATGATCCAGCAATTGCACTACTGGGTATTTACCCCAAAGATACAAATGTAGGGATCCGAAGGGGTACGTGCACCCCGATGTTTATAGCAGCAATGTCCACAATAGCCAAACTGTGGAAAGAGCCAAGATGTCCATCAGCAGATGAATGGATAAAGAAGATGTGGTATATATATACAATGGAATATTATGCAGCCATCAAAAGGAATGAGATCTTGCCATTTGCAATGACGTGGATAGAACTGGAGGGTGTTATGCTGAGCGAAATAAGTCAATCAGAGAAAGACATGTATCATATGACCTCACTGATAGGAGGAATTCTTAATCTCAGGAAACAAACTGAGGGTTGCTGGAGTGGTGGGGGGTGGGAGGGATGGGGTGGCTGGGTGATAGACGCTGGGGAGGGTATGTGCTATGTTGAGCGCTGTGAATTGTGCGAGACTGTTGAATCACAGATCTGTACCTCTGAAACAAATAATACATTATATGTTAAGAAAAAGAAAAAGAAGAAGATAGCAGGAGGGGAAGAATGAAGGGGGGGGAAATCGGAGGGGGAGACGAACCATGAGAGACGATGGACTCTGAAAAACAAACTGAGGGTTCTAGAGGCGGGGTGGGGGAGAATGGGTTAGCCTGGTGATGGGTATTAAAGAGGGCACGTTCTGCATGGAGCACTGGGTGTTATGCACAAACAATGAATCATGGAACACTACATCAAAAACTAATGATGTAATGTATGGTGAGTAACATAACAATAATAAATAAATAAATAAATAAATGCCATGGGGTATCTTGGCTGGGATCCTGCAACAGAAAAAGGCCACTAGGTAAAAACTAAGAGGATCTAAATAAACTACAGAATTTAGTTAATAATTATGTATTAATATTGGTTCACTAATTCTGACAAATATACTATACTAACTATATTAAGATGTTAAAAATAGGGGAACTGGATGTGGGGTACATGGAAACTTTCTGTTCCCATAATAACTCTGTAAACCTGAAGCTGTTATAAAATTTAAAAATTTATTTTAAAAAAGCCATGGAAGTGGGGGGAGATTGATAAATTAAACTTTATCAAAGTTAAAATTTACTCATCAAAAATCACCCTCAAGAATACTTCCTAATTCATTTTATGAGACCAACATTACCCTAATACCAAAACAGACAAAAACATTATAAGAAGACAAAAGTACGCACTAATATCTCTCATGAACAGAGGTGCAAAGATCCTCAACAAAATATTAGCAAATCAAATCCTAAAAAGTATAAAAAGAATTATATACCACAACCAAGTGGGATTTATCCCAGGTATTCCAAGGCTGCTTTAACATTCAAAAATCGATTAATGTAATCCATTGCACCAACAGACTAAAGAAAACAATCATATGATCATATCTACAGATGCAGAAAAATCCAATACTCATTCATGATAACAATTCTCAGTAAACTAGGAATAGCATGGAACTTCCTCAACTTGATAGAGGCTATCTTTATGAAGCCTACAGCTAACATACTTAATGGCAAGAAACTATAATCTTTCCAACTAGGATCAGGAACAAGGCGAGAATGTCCTTTCTTACCACTCCTTTTAAATATTGTACTACAAGTCCTTGCTAATGAAATAAGGCAAGCAAAGGAAAGAAAATGTATACAAATTGAGAAGGAAGACCTATAACCTTTGTCTTTGTTCACAGGTGACATGGTTGTCCATGTAGAAAATCTAAAAGTATAGACAAAAAAAAAAAAAAAATCCTGGAATTAGTAACTGATTATAGCAAGGCTGCAGGATACAAAGTTAATCTAAAGAAGTCACTTTCCTATACAAGAGCAATGAATAAACGGAATTTGAAATTAAAAAGATAATACCATTTACATTAGCACTCAAAAAAATGAAATACTTAGGCATAAATCTAACAAAATTTGACAAGATGTGTATGTGGACAACTATAGCACTCTGATGAAAGAAATTTTAAAAAACGAAATAAGAGCTATTCCATGTTCAAGTATAGAAAGACTCATTACTATTAAGATGTCAGTTCTTCCCAACTTAATGTGTAGATTCAGTGCAATCCCAATCAAAATTCCAGCAAGGTATTTTACGGAGACTGACAAAAGTGATTATGACGTTTATATGGCGAGGCAAAAGACCCAGAACAACCTATACAATACTACAAAACAAGAACACATTTGGAGGACTGATTATATCCACTTTCAAGACTTCTTAGAAAGCTGCAGTGATCGGGATAGTGTGGTGTTGGTGAAAGAACAGACAAACAGGTAACTGTAACAGAATAGAGAGCCCTGAAATGGACCCCCATATAAATATAGTCAATTACTCTTTGGCAAAGGAGCAAAGGTGGTACAAAGGGATATCTGTACACATGTGTTCCTTGCAGCATTATTTACAATAGCCAAGACATGGGAACAAAATAAACAATGGATAAAGAAAATGCGAGACACACACACACAGAAATATTATTCAGTCATACAAAAGAAGGAAATTCTGCCACTTGAGGCAACATGGATGAGCCTGGAAGACATTAGGCTAAGTGAAATAAGTCAGACAGAAAGACAAATACTATGTGGTATCTTTTACATGTGGGATCTGAAAAATGTCAAATTCATAGAAACAGAGTTTAGAACAGTGGCTATCAGGGGCTGGGGGATGGAGGAAATGGAGAGATGCTGCCAAAAGGTACAAAGTTGCAGTTAGGTACAATGAACAAGTACATTACGTGCAGCATAATGGATACAGTTAGTAAGACCATGTTGTACACTGGGAATTTGCTAAGAGACTGAATTTCAGGAACTCTCAGCATACACAAAGGTAACTTTGTGAGGAAATGATATGTTAATTAGATTGACTGTGGTAATCATTTCACTATATAGATGTTATATCAAATATTGTGTTGTACATCTTAAATATATACAATTATTATTAAAAAATAATTTTTAAAACCCAGCTTTCTGGGCTAAGTACCCAGGGGACTAAAAGCAGGAGCATAAGCTCAGCTTAAGACCTAGAGATTCCTAATTGATATGGACAGTTTAAAACTACTTTCCCATTAAATTTTTCTATGACAACATTTTTTGTGAAGAATCAAAAGACTCTTGTTCTGTCTTGCTGTTCAGAAGTGTTAGCCGAGGTGGCGAACATGAGATTCAGTGAGGAAAATGCCAGAAGCCATCTGCGAGGGCTGATATCTCATTCTGCTTTTGCATAAATGATGCTGTGGCCCCTTCATCTCCCTGCTGCCTGCTCTCCGTGCTGATGGCACATCCCCCTAGGTGACTAGCTAAATCAACCCAGTGAGAGCTCTACCACGGCTTGTCGTGTTTAACAGGGCGAAACTTCAAAGTCCCAGCGTCCTAGTCACGGAATGCAAAGTTAGCTCTTTCCCAAGCTTTAGAGTGAAGCAGGCAGGCCATTTTTTTTTTTTCTCTACAGGAAACGTTATGCTTTATTATTCCACACTTAAGTTTATCAAAAATTTACATGCAACACCAAGATTAAAATGAGTCGAAGATCTACCAACATTATATTGGCATCAGATACCTTCACATCTTAGAGTAAGTTCCAAGGCCACCTGGGATATGCTAAAAGATGAAGAATTTCTCCCAACATTGGCGACCACCACCCTTAGGCCATATTAGCAGTTGGAGTCGTCAGTAGAAAGGAAATTAAACAGAGTATAACTTTTCTATCTTTGAATGCAGTCTTATACTTCGTTGACAAAGATGACTGACAAGTTCAGGAATGATGAGCAGGGGGTGGAGGGATGTTGGGAAGAAGGGGGGTAGTTTCAAGGAATCTTACTGGAGGCAGGCCATTTTAGTTGTGCACCAAATATAAGTCTCCCTGGCAGGAAGGAGCAAAGAGCACACATTCTTGGAGAATTTCTATAGAAAGCCTTCCACTTCATGGTTGCTTGGGGTCTGGGAGGACAGCAGCCACAGTAACTGGCCCTTCTCGAGAGTGGGAGTCCATCTCTTTTGGGAACATGGGGAAGAGGGCCCTACTCCAGGCTCTTGCGATATTTAGCTTGGGCTCTAGCCTATGTCCAAGAAAGAACTAAACGGCGTTGGTGGTATAGTGGTGAGCATAGCTGCCTTCCAAGGAAGAAGTAAACGTAGGGTGGGTCCACACCACAACATGGGTGTGGTAGGCTGAATCAGGGCTCCCAAAGGTGCCCACATCCCTGTGGCAAGAACCTGTGACTAGGCATCCATAGACGTGATGAAGATAAGCATCTGAATTACCTGGGAAGGTTCTCATAAGGGGAGGCAAGAAGATCAAAACAGAGGGGAAAGTGATGTGACACCATAAGCAGAGACAGAAGATGGTTTTGAATATGGAGGAAGGGGCAACCAGCAACCTCTAGATGCTGGAAGTAGCAGGACAGTCTCTCCTGGAGCCTCCAGAGGGACCAGCCCTGCTGGCACCTTGAAACTCGCCTACACTTTAGATCTCTGAAACTTCAATAGAATAATTCCGTGCTGTTTTAAGCCACTGACTTCGTGGTCCTTATGCAGTGGCAGGGAGAGAGAGGTTCTGGGCTTGGCGACCCCTCACCCAACCCTTAGGAGGCCAGGACTAATGACTGCTGTGTCCCTGGAGGTCAGTTGGTGGAACAAACAGACGTGCCACCAAAGGGCAAACCTGTGCTCAGCACAAACACGTGTGGGGTTGGGTTTCTGCCTCTTGAGGACACCACTGGACCCACGGTGGCCAGAGCTCTCCTCTCTGGGCTGTGTGTGAGGACCACAGCAGAGATGGGTGCCTGTTGCAGCAACACCCCTCCAGAGAACACATGTGACAGCAACTAGGCAGTACCGATGGCAGAAGCACCCCTCCCAAGAATTTTACGAATCTAGAAGTGGTCTTCCTTAACCTTAGGTATCTCAGTATTAATTGCTCCATTAGGGATTCTTTGGGAGCAGGGATTAAAAAATAAATTTATTTTATCAGTTACCTCTTTGAATCTATTACAGCCCCATCTGCGGGTCCCTAACTTCTAGAGATGGCTCAGGCAGCACCCCAGATTCAAACAGGAGTGCTGCCCAGACCGACAACACACACCCACAGCATGACTGCAGCCGGACCTGCTCAGGAAAGGGCCTCTGAACACAGAGGGAGTCCCTCTGTCCTCTACACACAGTCAAGGTCCCCTGCACATCCACACAGTTTGACCACATGACATTGAGAGGCTGTTTTCACCCAGCAAAGGACATGTGTGGATAAGTCACTTTTAAGCACTGCAGTTCTGAGTGCAGCTGTGCAGAGTTTCTAGCGAATTCTATAATTTGTGGACACAGATGCCCATTAGAATACAGCTGCTTTAAAGTTACCTTTAAAGGGTACACTCACTGGTTTGCTTAAAATTGGAGTCCAGTTAAGAGCTAACTGGGTCCTCCCTGAGACTCTGAAAGGGACACGTTACAGAGGAGAGAGTGGACACTGAATCCAGGAGAAGAGCTGGGCAGGGTTACTCCTGAACAAGAACGTGGTCATGATTTCAAAAAAATAATAAATTCCTCATTCACTCAGTTCACTCAGTGTACCCAGCACATGCTTACCAAGTACCCACCACATACCCCGTGTTATGGCAACAGAAAATCACTGACAGCCTTCCTCCAGCTCATGTTCTGGGGGGGAGACTTAAACAAATTAACCCTATAATATAAGAGAATAAATGCAGTGAAGATTGTAAAGGTGGTAGGGGTGGGGTGCAGGAGGGGCGTTAGCTCTCTAGTGGGGGTGGTTGAGGTCAGGCTGTGTGAGGAGGGGTCACTTAATTGATGGGAAGGAGCCAGCCAAGTGCAGATCTGGGGAAAGAGCACCCACTAGAGGCACAGCACATGCAAAGGCCATGAGGTGGGAATTGCATGGTGAGCTTGAGGAGCAGTAATGAGAGCTGCATGGCTGGAGAAGGAGACCAAGGGGGCAGGGGAGGATGGAGCTCAAAGCCCCAGGGGGGCAGTTGTGACGGTCACTGCAGGCCTGACGTCAACACCTCAGGGTGAGCATCTCCACATTGTTGAGAAAAATTTTGCAGCAGTCAAAGCAGGGCAATTGGGATGGGGATGCGGATGGGAACTCACCGTGAGCTGGGAGTGTCCTGAGTACTGAACAGAGACCTTCTCATATGACTTCCCTGTAGGAGGCACAAAGGCAACCCCATTCGATAGAGGAGGGGAGTGGGGATGAGGAAGGTCAAATGATTTTCCCACAGTTCCTCAGTTAACAAGTGGTGACATCAGGATCTGAACCCACATTTGCTGTTACACACTGCACAATACCACCTACACCTTGGTTCACACGCTGCTAGTGATGAGAGGCCCTTCACCTTGCCCCTTGCCACCCTGATGTGGAGCAGAGGGTCTGCCTTCTGGAGGGAGAGGCTTCCTCCCGGAGCTCTGCCACAGTGTACCCTCAGAGACGGTGTGAGCTGCTTGTGGCCAGACAGGTACGTGTAGCTGCAGACCTCCGAGCTACAGAACTCCCTGGGAGGCAGGACCTCTGCTTTGCCCAGTTCTGGGAGCGCCCTCCACGGAGGACACTGTGTGATGCTGCCTTCTGAGCTTTGTGATGCAGTGACCCGTGCCCGCCACAGCTGGGAGCAGGAGGGGAAGCGGCGCTGAGAGCTGATTCCCTTGCAGGGCTGTCCATCTCAGTGGATTTTGCTTCAAGCACCCTCCAGCCTCTCAGCTCGGCCAGAATGAGTGGCCTGCAATGAGCAGTGTTGGTCCCTGGCCCCCCAGGTGAGCTCACCTCAGACAGTGATGGTCCAGGGCGAATGTATGGTGCACCCAGAGGTCAAGGGACAGCTGTGGGTGGAGGGGATGCTGAAGAGCCGTCTTCCCTGTAAGAGAGGACATAGGAAGGTCCCACTCCTGCCCGCCCTCCTTCACCCCTCTGGGAGACTGGTGTGTCTGGCCGCACACCAAGAGGACTGCACACCCCGGGGCCACGCACAGCAGAGCTGGACAGCTAATCACACTGTGGTTCTCAGCTCCCACATCTGGCCATACTTCTCATCACTGCTTACACCAGCAGCAATTAGACACACGGTCCCTGGCATCTGGAGGCTTCCAAACTGCCAAGGGCTAATTTTGAAGTTAAATATGATCAGAAACAGCAGAAACAGGACTGACTCAGAGATTCACAGAAAGCAGGGAAACAAAAGGCTTCCAGTGGGTACCTTAATGTTTACAACACTGTTCATCCATCAGAACTGCTGATGGAGAGGCTGCTGGGTTTGTTCTGGGCGCTGGGGTACAGCCAGTGGTAAGGCAGCTTGAACACCTCACCCTGATAGGGATCGCCACGCCCCAAGGAGTGAGATCACACGCCCACACTCATGGCTCATGCTGACTCACAGCTAAGGCACAGGCAAACCTGCACACACACGTAGCACAGTCCCAGGGGCCATGTCACCTAGGACCTACTGGGGACAGAGGGCCCCGAAGCCAATGAGATGGGCCAGTAGAGACCAGCTTCCCAAGAAGTCATGTCAGAGCTGCTGACGCTGGAATTGAAGGTCACTCTCGAGGAGCTGAGAGAGAACCTTCAAGAGCCCACGGGTGGTTCCTGGGGGCCCACTCTTCTCCCAGAAATGTGTCCTCTGGATTGGGTGCAGACCCACATTCCACTGGCTTCTCCCTGGCCATCACCCCGCATCCACAGCTGGAGCTGCCATCAGCGCCCTTGACCTGAGGCTGCCCTGTCCTGGCCCAGCTGACAGCCTCCAGGGAGGAAGGACACTCGTCCTGGGTGTTCATCTTCTTCCTCTTCATCCTGGGGAAACTGCACATCTCACCTCATCTCTGAACTGCCCCGACGCCTGCAGAAAGCCCAAGTGGTGGGTATGGTGGCAGAGAGAATGCAGAGGGTCCAAAAGATGAATCCCTCATCTGGGGTCATGCTAGTGCAAACAGAAGGAGCTAAAATGCAGAGTATATTCATCCAAGGAAGATTCTCCCTCAGAACCGGAGAGCCATGACTGCAACCCCCATCTCTGTTCAAGAATTGAAATCGATGACATTTATTTAGTACCATTTCTTGAGTACTCACTATGAACTAATTGTTGCTTCATACACTTTCTATCAGTTACTATAGTATAATCTGCCCCCACCCCTCCCCACTGGCCTCTCGAAACAGGTGCTGCTGTAGCTCACACAGATGAAGAAGAGCCTGGAGTTCTGAGAGCTGATGTAGCTCACTGAGGCCTGACCCGCCTCTGATGTGGACTCCAGGGCTGGGTGTGGGCCTCCCAGGCCTTCAGGGCCCACTGAGGGCCAAGCCCTGGGTTTGACCCAGGTTATCATAGGAGTATGAGCCAGAAGTGTCAGGCCCTCCAGGACCCATGCAGCTAAATCCAGCAATCACTGAACATGATGAAGGTTCCGGGGTTAATATCTAAGTGATAGAGACCGGGTCTAGAAGAGAGAGGTAATCTAAAGTGTAGTCAGAAAGAATCCTAAGAGGAGAAAAGGCAAACGGCAGCAGAACCTGAGGAGGAATGGGATGCTTCCTGAACTGCCCCAGACAGGGTGGCCGGAGCCTCCCCACATCTGTGCACCCCAGGAATGGGCTCAAAGGACAAGTCCAGGGCCACGGAGAGCTGAGGTGTCTCCTGAATCAGCAAAGACGACACCTTAGCGACGGTGCACGGCAGGCGGGGGCTTGCTCTAGCCAGGTTCACCGGCCGATGGAGGTGGAGGCTGGAGTCAACCCCACCTCTGTCGGAGCTACTGACCACCTGAGGCGGTGTCCTCCCGTCTGATAAAGGACGACTAAATCTCCTTCCTTCTTTAGATCATAGGAGTTGTGGGAATATATGCCACCCTTCCTCAGGATGATGACACACATGCACACAAGGTGTCTAGGTAAACCGTGTGTCACAGTAGAGGGGAGCGGAAGGAATCCTTTCTCCGGAGAAAATGAGACACCTGTTTCCGGCCAGTCTTCCTGGGGCATCTGTCCTGCTGGGACTGGAGTCAACAAGGGTGAAGCAGGTAGATGTCTGTCCAGAGCAGGCAAG
Organism: Neomonachus schauinslandi; assembly: GCF_002201575.2. NCBI lineage: Eukaryota > Metazoa > Chordata > Mammalia > Carnivora > Phocidae > Neomonachus > Neomonachus schauinslandi. Next base: position 176,447,226 of record NC_058407.1, on the reverse strand, counting down.
CCGCACAGGCTGAGTCTGACACCCGCCTGGAGAGGCCTTGCCGGCGCCCTCTGTGCAGGGATGTCAGCCCGCCTGCTCGCACAGGACTGTCCCTTATCTGGGGCCACAGGGCTCATGGCCCATTTCCACCTGCACCACACCTTTCACCTCATTCCCTCAGCTTCCCCCCTCCAACCAGCTGTCAGGAGGCCTTCCCATCTGCCCCTTGGCTGAGCATTTGCACAGACAAATATCCTGGGGCCAGCCCTGGGGCTCTCCCAGACCCTACCCTTTGTGAGCGCCCACAGCAGCTTTCCCGCCGAAATGCCTCAGGAACCCCTGGCAGCTCCACACCAACAGGCTGCAGGGAAGGGTTGGGTCCCGTGTCCTTTTCCATCTTGCTTCCGACCTACATCTGAGACTAACCAGATGGTGACCAAAGGTCCGTGAGGACAGAGATGTCCATGGAAATGAGACGAGGGGATTCAGGAAGCCGAGCAAGAGAGGGCATCACAGTCGAAGAGAAAAATACCAACTTCCACAAACATTCAGGACAGTGAACGGCTTGTCGCCGTACTTGCTGTTAGGGTGCAGCAGGGGCCTGGCAGGAAGTGAGCAGATGGGAGATGTCCATGGGAACACCCAAGAGCCCAACTTCCTCCTGCTTAGCCCTTCTCCCGATCGGATGCATTAGAGACCACAGCGTAGCCTCCCCTCCTACACCCTTCATGACCACATCTTGCTTCCTACTGTGGTAATTGAAACTTGTAATTTGGCCTTGATCAATAAAGGCAGTGGAGAAGATTTACACATTCAATTTTCACAAGAGGGCAGAAACAAGCAGGGATCTCTGCAGAGCTTTATTTGGACCCCTTCTAAAGGAAACAAACCCATCAGAGGAAATAGATCAGCAATTTCCTTTCCCTGTGGGATTTATGCTAGAGAGTTTGCAAATGGAAAATGCATTCGCTACCACCACTCTTTACAGCATTCAACTGCAAAGTGGGATGTTCGTCCTGTCGCTATTTTAAAACCTGTCTCAGGGTTGGGAGTACCTGCCTGAGATCGTCTTGGACCTAATTTTGCATGACGATGTAGCAAAGTGTGTCAGGAGGAGAAAAGAAGAAAATGCTGGCAAAGGAGAAGAGGCCCTAAGAGGGACCCAGAGCCAGTCTGGGCTCCGAGAAGCATAAAGCACGGGGCTGGAGGCGGAAGCCAGACAGGAGTGGGTGTGGGTGCGGGCGCGCACGTGCCATCCGGAGAGACCACAAGGAAGCCGAGGCGTGAGAGGAGGCACAAGGCTGTGATTACAGCCCGTGGGGCCCAGTGGGGACGTGGTCTTGTGGAGGCTGCTCCTTTGCTGGGGTGACATTTGCCCTGAGTGTGATCTTTCTGTGGCTCAGCCCATGGCCAGGCACCTCCCCACCCCTTCCTTCCCTTCTCCCCGTGATGTCTGGCACAGATGAGGAACCAAGGAAGTGAGGGCATATGGTCAGCCTGTAATAAAACCCCGGGCCAACGCCACGGTTTCCTACAGCACACACTCACGTACACACACTCACGCATGCTGACACACAGAAACACACCACACTCACACTCACATTCATGCCCACCATCCACAGGCACACACACTCACTCACACACATCTGGATCTGGCCACAGCCTGGACTCGGCTCACGGGCTGACGTGGACCCTGCCACGGGTGAGGGCTGGGTTGGCAGTCTGGGCCACTCAGATGTCCTGGCCCTGAGCCTGGTCCAGCTGAGACCCTCGAAGGTGCCCTGCCTCATGCAGCCCATTTCAAATTACGGCTGCTCTGATCTCCAAGAAACCAGTTTTTTAAAAAGCTAAGCTACTTACTTTTTATGCTTTTGTAAAAGTTCTGTAACACAGAGCAAATCAGACTTGGTTTTCAGCAGCATTTTCTCCCGGCAGAAAGATGCCCGGCCCCCCGGCACCTGTCACTGTTTCTTCTGACAGGGAGCACAGCTGGTTGGAGCTGGAGCCTCACTGCCCAGCCCGGCTGCAGGCCGTCCCCGATGGCCACATGAGCACGTGGTGGCTGCTCCCAGTGCAGTCCTCTTATCCATGTTTCTGCTGACATCATGAGCCATTCTCCCTAAGAGTCAGAAAGTGGGGGAAAGGTTCGTTTCCATACCTGTAGTCTGTTGGGTTCAGTTTTGGGGGAAGTGTCTCCATCCCTTCCTTCCCCTACATGTGTACTTGCACTAAGCCAGTCACTCACAGTGGCTGCCTCTCTCACATGCAGAAGCCATGCTGGCCCCGGGGACTCGTGGTAAACACGGTGCCCGCATGGCCAGGCACACCGCTCCGTTCAGTGTGGGACCTGGCTCAGAGCAAGGCCATGCGTTCCTGGGAGGCGGCAGAATCCTGCAGAGTGGTCAAAACCAGAGGCTGGGGGTCCCAGCTCTGCTGTTCACCCACCACAGGGTCCCCGACTGCACCAGCCTGCCCAGGCAGCATGGCTGATGCCAACCCCTAGGACTTTGTGAAAACCGAAGGACGGGCCACACTCAGCAAGTGGCAGTGTCACCAGCCCACAGAGGCACTGGGAGAGGAGCTCCGGTGGAGACTCGGGCCCCAAGCGGGAAGTGGCTGAGCCACTAAGAGGGTTCCTGTCTGCGCTGCCCTGGCTGGGCCCTCAGCCTAAAGCGCCCAACTCCAAGGAGCACCCCAGCCTCCGGGCTCCTCCCACCTAGGGAAGGCTGGTCTGGCTCCTTCCTGAGGCCGCTGTGGCTGTCTCCTCCCACCACACATGCTGGGGAAACACGGTCAAAAGCGTCACCCACAGAGGGAAAGAGCAATTGGGACCACAGCACTCATGGCCACGGCCATGTGACAATGAGGGAGGAGCCTGAATTGGGCAGTCCAGCACCATTCCAACAGCCTTGTGCTCCGCCCTCTGACCCATGGGCCTCTGACCAGCAGCAGGCCCAGCGTGACTGCTAGCCCGTGCAGCCCAGTGACCTGCCCCCCACCAGCTGTGCCGGCTGAGCGGGCCCCCAACAGCCCCTTCGGGTGAAGCAAGCGTGGTGGGTAGTTGGGACCCTCCCTCCCGAGCCCTCCCCGTCCCTACCCACAGCTAGGTGAGCTGCATCTGGAGGGACTGGAGCAGGGAGGGTCTCCCCAGGCACTCATGGATGGGGAACCAGAGGATGGGGTCTGTTATAGCCCCTAGGAAATGTAAACTGCCCATTCCAAGTTTGGTTTCCAGGAGAAATGGGCTTGCTCATGTGTTCCTTAGGTCCTCATTTGTTCACTTAGTGTGTTTATCTACACCAGACTCTCAGGTCATGCAGGGATCGTGGTAAAGCCCGCAAACTCTCTCAGAGTCCTGCTCCTGCCCTAGGCAGCAGATGCCCCTTGTTACTGACAAGAAGGCCTCACCCGGTGATCCGGGTGGCCAAGCACTTTGCTCAAAGTGCGAGCTCAACTATCATCAGACACCTCTGCTCAGGGGGACCTTGCCCTACACATGAGAGGATCACCTGCCCACCATCCCACAGCCAGTGAAAGGTCAAGACTATGGACTGACTGCTTGGGAAGAAATGGCTCCCTCCCAACAGACCCCTGTGAGTGGCCATTAGAAGGAAAGTGTCCCCCAGGAGCCTTGGTGGTCTTTCCAGCCAGAGGGTAGAACCCCAGTTATCTGTGTCAGCCCGCAAAGCAAAGGCCTTCACTGTGGAGAGAGCAAGGCTGGTGTTTTGAATACACCTGATCGCATGGTCTCCTGCTGTGTGGCCAGTCTCCCAGCTCTGGTCCTGGAGCAGCCCGCTGGAGAGGCCCGTGCATACTTTTTAGCTGGCTGCAGTCAGTACCATCACGGTACAGAGGCAGAAGGGTCTGTCTTTCCTCTGCCTGGTGCAGGCATGCAGTATGTGTATGTGTCGGAGTGTGCGGGGAGGGCGGCAGCACCCCAGCCTGCAGGAGGGGCAGCCGAGCCAGGAGAGCCCCTGCTGCAGACCCCATGACGTCCTCCAGAGCGGGCCTGGCTCTCACTTAGCATATTTCCTCCCAAATCCTTCTCTCTGATTTTATCCTACAGGGGACCTGAGCTTTTACATCAAAATCCGAGAAGCTTTTCCTTTGTCCTTGCTTTCTGCTGACATACTTGTTTCCCAAGGCACCCAGTCCAACTGCTTGAAAAGAAGGCAGAGCAAAGGGGTGAGCAGTGGCTGGTGGGTAAGGAGGAGGAAACTCGGATTAAATCTTAAGCCAGGTTGCCTGGAGATTATACCGTATCTGATGATCCCTGCCTTTCTGACTGGCTCATTCTGCTCTCTTGTTTGCTTTGTAGCTTATCCTGGGATGGGATTCGGGTGTCCCCACCTCGTCCCTGATGAGAGGAGCTGAGAGCTCTCAGCATCTGAAGCCTGGGCTGGGGTCAGCTGTGGGTCTGAGCAGGGTCCCTCCCTTGCCTGGTGCTGGATGTGCAGCAGGATGTGGTGGGAGGGGGCAGGGCTATGACCCTGCTGCCCTGAGTTCAGACAGCCGCTCCAGCCTCTCTGGTGCCTGGTCTAGAGGCTGGGCCCTCAGCCTGAAGCTCATAACTCCAAGGAGCGCCCCAGCCTCCAGGCTCTTCCCACATGGGTAAGGCTGGTCTGGCTCTTCTTGGCTGCAGCAGCCCACAGACTGGAGACCTGGTGAGTCAGCGCATCAGCTGCTTCTTCTCCCCATGAGCTGTACAGCTCTGCCCTGCAAACCCAGAGCTGTGGACACCAGGGGAAGCATCGGGGCCCTTGGCCTACCTGGGTCAGGTGTGATTGTCCAGGCCCCAAGCTCAGACTCGGCACCTCAGGCAAGCAAGGCAGGATGCCATCGAGAAGGCCAACTGGGCCCCGCCAAAGCCACCACCCTGTCCATGGACCCTCAGAGCCCCAGGACAGCAGAGAGGTCACCTGAGGAGGGGTCAGTCCCTGGGCGCCACTGGTTCCACTGGGGTCTCCACATCAGCCTGGCCCGAGGAATCAGATTCTTCCTACAAAAGCCTTGGTGGGATTGGCTGGCCCTTGATGTCTTGGGAGATAAAAGAGGCAAATACTGCCAATTATTTATTTCCCTCAAATACACAGAGAATGAGACCCAGCAGCACATGGAGTGGACTGCAAAGTTTGTGTCCCCCCCCGCCAACCAAGGAGGTGCTTTTGTTTTGCTGTGGGGAGGAGTTTGTGCTCGTCAAAGGGTGGCCAAACACTGGCTCTGCTGACCTGAACCCTGGAGGGTCTACTGGGACCGGGGTCAGACACCGTCAGCCCCACACGGCCTGTGGGAGCAATGCGCAGGGACCAGGGGTCTGCTCTCCGGTGTTTCCTTCTGAGCCCCCTGTCCACTCAAGAACCTTCCATAGGCCTGATGCAAAATCTCCACATCCCTTGGGGTTCTGACCCAGGCCCTGTACCGGGCCTATGGCAGACTCTGCTGCCTCCCAGAGGCCCTGTCCTGCTGCTCCAAGTCCCCCTGAGGTCACCTTCTTGTGGACCAGCACTTCGATCCTCCCCTCTCCATTGCTGATGGAAACTGGCCACCGACAAGTCCAGCAGGAGCCCTGATTTGCTTTTTGGGAGCAGCGGTCCGAGTGGGACCTGGAGAGGGGGCAGGAGGCCCCCAGGAGAGGGGCAGCCGGACATATGCGCTCTGGGGCTATAGAGGAAACGACTCCTACCTGCTGCCCCAGAGCTCCCAAGGCCCATCTCTGGCCTTGTTCTGCGGGTCCCACCCAGTGGAGGCTGCAGCTGCCTCTGGCCAAGGGCATGTGTGTGCCTCTGCATGTGTCTGTGTGTCTGTGTGTCTGTGTGTGTCTGTGTCTCTGTCCTGTGTGTGCCTGTGTGTCCGTCTGCCTGTGTCTGTGTCTACTTGCTCATGGGACAGTCAGAAACCATAGCTCAGGCCCTCCTCTGTCTGGCCTACTGTTGGGGCCACAGGGAGGTCAGTGTCTTGGAAAACGAGCACCACAGGACCTCTGACTCAGAGCCACTTCCTCCTGCCCCCGCCCGCCCCCATGGCTGGGAACACAGGCACCCACAACTCAGACCCACAGCCTGACTCACCCACCTGCCTGTCTCTAGCTGGATCGGGTCCTGGGAAGGGCAGTCGAGGACACAGGGAGGAGCTGTGAGGAGGCGGGTCCCAGGATCTCTCAGGGCCTGCAAGGAACGGACCCGTGCAAAGCCCTCTCTGCCTAATGCCCAGACAGCCAGGAGGAGAGGGGTGACTGATGGCTCCCCAGAAGGACACACACACAGCCATGGCTTCACATCTGCTGCTCCTGGTGTGAGTGTCTCGTCTTTAATCTCCCCCTCACTTTCGTTATGGTGATTTTTCATTGACAGGTTTTTAGTGTATTTGAAAGTATTAGCCTCTTATTTTATAGTTAGAGCTCTTTATAGCATATTTAAGAAATGCCTACTCCAAGGTCCCAAATAATTCACTGACACTTTGCAGGCAAAGTTTTTAAGAACACCTCTGATTTTAAGCCCTGGATCCATGTGGAGCTGATTCTGCATATGTTGGGAAGTAAGGGCTCTATTTCTTTTCTCACACCTAGTGATTTCTCTGTTCTTGTAGGAAGGAAAACCCCACAGGAGAACAGGGCAGTTGGATCCAAAAAGATCCTTGGAGAAGGACAAAGGGCTCCCAGCCCAGACATCCAAACTGGGCAGGGCCTAATGTCTTGGGAGATGTGAAATTCTCCAGAATGATTCCAGAGTGGGGTTGGATTGATTTCAATCCACTGTAATCCAAAGAATAAACATGAGAAGCCCTTTCTTCCGGGGGCAAGTATGCGGTTTTCACAATCAGCTCCATGCCATGGATGCCAGACTTCGGTGGTTTTTCTTTTTCCTTCCACTGACAAGGTCAGGGTAGGAGGCTGTGGGCCCCAAGCTGAAGAGAGGTATGTGTGTCTTTCTGTATATGTATGCATGCGTGTCTGTGTGTCTAACATGTGTGTGCATGTGTGCGTCTGTGTGCAGGTCTCTGTGTGTGTGCACGTGTGTGTGCATGTGTGCGTCTGTGTGTCTGTGTGCAGGTCTCTGTG
>NC_058407.1:176356073-176440180 GCF_002201575.2 Neomonachus schauinslandi | reverse complement strand
GTGCGTCTGTGTGTCTGTGTGCAGGTCTCTGTGTGTGTGCATGTGTGTGTGCATGTGTGCGTCTGTGTGTCTGTGTGTGTGCATGTGTGCGTCTGTGTCTCTGTGTGTCTGTGTGTGTGCACGTGTGTACCTGTGTGTCTGTGTGTGCATGTCTCTGTGTTGTGCATCTGGGTCTTTGTCTGTGTGACAAAGCTGCTGGCGGGAGGATTTTCCACTCCAGACCCGGTTAGGCCCCTTCTCCTTGAGTGTGGAGACACCGGGCCCCACATTTGTGTGCCCAGGGGTGTGGGTGAGGGTGGGGAGCCAGAGGGCAGACCCAGGGGCCCTCACATGGAGCATCTGCTCCCAGAGCCACACTATTTTCCCTTTGGAGGACGATTCTACCTCCCCAGCTGGGAATTCAGTTCTGGGGAGCTTCACCTTGGGTTGAAACCAGAATCTTCTCTGTTTTAGAGGAAGGAGCTGGTCCCAGGCCTGGGCAATGAGCAACCTGTTTCATACAAGATGTAGCGTCTGCCCCACCTGTCTTCTCCCCAGCTCCTCAGCAGGCCTGGGAGTCCATCAGCAACAGCAGCTCCCCTCCCTCAGGCACCCTCTGTCCTGCAGGACAGTGTCACAGCCCAGTCCACCCACTCAGGGCCTCCTCCACTGTCGCTCAGGCAGGAAGGTCCATGGCACTATCCCTTCCTTTCCTTGCTCCCCTGCGCCCCACCTTCTATGGCTCAGAAGAGGCTGACATCTAGCTCTGCCATTCCCAGCCGCTCATCCTCCTCTCTTAGGTGGGATTCACAGCACCTGCTACACAGGGTAGCCTTGGGAGCAGGTCCCCAGGGAGAGGGTGTCCAGGCACACATCCCCAGGCCCTGGGCGAGACCCCAAAGTAAATGAGGAAGAGAGAAGAGGTGTCTGAGTTAATGGTTGTGGGCCCACAGCATAATCCTTGTCCCTAGTTCAATTGAAACCCCCTCCCTCCAGAAAGCCCCTCTCCACACACAGGCTGGAAGTGCTTCTTAATGAACTGTTTACTGCAAACACCTTTCACTTTCAACCTCAGCGCTGGAATTTAACCTGGTATTTGAAGCAACAATACAGAGAGGGTAGCTCTGTTAGCCAGCAGGACACTAACAAAGTCGAATTAAGTCATGCATTTTAACTCCCTTGCGTGACTGGGCTCGCTGCGGGAGGAAAGGAGTGAGAACTTGCAGCTTTCTGCAGTTTGTCTGCACGCTCCAGAGTTTTACTGATCAAACTCCACAGAACCATGACCATAAAGGGTGCCCCAAGCAAGTCATTACAGATGAAGATCCTGAATGCCCATCTTTGGCAAATACAGGCAGAAGGTGCTAGGCTGAAGAGGTCTGTTTGTACAAAAGGGGCATTAATTTCATTTAGGGGGTTCTCACTGATAGACCCCAGGGCAGGGGATGCCTCTGGCCACCCAGCAGGACCATCCCACATGTGGCCCCAAGAGAATGTGCTCAATGCCCCAGAACTGTTCATTTCAAAAAGGCTAAGAGAAAATTTTATGTTATGTGAGTTTTTTACCACAGATTTTTTTTTTAAATGTAATAAGTAAAAAAAAAAAAAAAAAAAAGCTGCTACAGAATGATAAGGTTTGAAAACCAATCTTTATATTATGTACGTATTTTAATAGCATCACATAGACTTCCTCTTTAAAGACACCACATCTAGGATGGTGGTCACCCTTGGGGAGGGGTGGAGGTGAAGCGGAGATCAGTGGGGAAGTCTCCAGGGGCAGAGGCATGTCAGCTGTACCTGCAGTGACCAGAACCTACAGCCAGCCCCAGGTCCCTGTCCTGTCCTGGGGCACGTAACTCAGAAGTGGCCCTGCCCCTCAGGCCAGGGGTGTGGGGCATGCCTAGGAGGGAGGGACATCACCCTACCCATGTTCCTATGCCAGTTTGAGGGGAAGACCCCACAAAGGATGTGGGCAGAGACTGCTTGTCTCCTTGACACTGCACCCCTTGATTTCCCCACAGTGTTCTAGAGGCGATTTTCAAATGAACCTGAAAGGCGTGGGCAGCATGCACATGAGTGGGAGGCTTGGACATGTTCTAAGATAAGATCAGCAAAAATTCTCCTGCGTGGAGCTCCAGGCTGATCCCAGACTGGATGGACAGGCTCGCTGTCGGGGTCTCGCACCCATCCCCACTCCTCTGGCTTTCCATGCGTGGGGCAGGAAGACCCACTGGGGAAGGCCCATCGTTCCCTGTAGTGAAGTGAACATGGGCTGCTGAAATTGCCCCTGGTCAACAAGACCCGCAGAGCTCCTGTGGTCATAATCCAAGGCTGGGGCTTCCCAGGCTCCTGGAGGACAAAGCCGGCAGGGTGGTGCTCCATGAGCACAGACATTGCTGGGCGTCCGTGCCCTTCCCGATTCTCCAAGAGGGGATGTGGCGGCACTCCGGACTCGCCCACCACTGGGCAGGCCACTTGACCCCATGGGCTGCAGATGCTTGCCTTCTGCAGAATGTGCTGAGGCTCCCGTTTGGGGATTAAAGGCCCTGGGTAACCCTCATAGGCGATCAATAAATGCATTGGGAACCTCTCCAGTGAGAGATGGTCCTTTACCGTTCAGCATCCCTTGGGCCCTACTACAGAGGCCCCAAAAAGGTGGGTATAAGGGCACCTCCGGTTTTCAACGTAGCCACTGCATAAGGCTCAGCAAAAGGGCTTCGACATTTGTTGGGACCAGCGCCTGCTTGGTGAACACTCCATCATCTGCATCCAATCAAGTCGGTCCCCACTGCTGACCCAGGAAGATGGAGTCGGGAAGCTGCCACTAGCCAGCCTCAGACAGCACACCTTCATCTGCTCCATGGGATCCTGCCTCTGTTTGTCAGGCCAAAGGGCCCCAAATGGTGTGCTCTGTCACCCCTTCCCTCTCCCCAGACCCAAAGAAGATGAAGGGCTACGCTCTACCGGCCTGTCCTCCGGGACCTGGGTGCGGGCCACCTCGGCTTGAGGCTGCCACCTGTTGTCTCTACTCATCTGTCTTCCAAGCCCTGCACCACTGAGGGAACCACAGGGAAGCCAGACCCTGGTACCTGTCACAGGGTGGTTAGGGGCGGGAATCAGGAGCAACTTCAGGCTGCTCAGAATGAGAGCCACGCTCTGGGTACCAAAAGGAGAGACGGAGGGTCAAGGATGCATCAGAAGGACTGCGTGGAGCAAGAGGCTTGAGCAGGGTCAGTTAGGGTGGGAGGGTGGAGAAGGCCAGTGACATAGACACACATGATCATGACCCAGACCAGGGAGCTGACCTGCCCTCATCATGACCGCTTAGCCAAGGGATGTGAGCTCAACTGAGCCTCGGTTGTCTCGTCTGTAAACTGCCTCGGGACGAGTGCCGAGTGCCCCTCAGCACACACTCAGAGCTGTTGTTCACTGAGCAGTCAACAGACCATGGGCTCCATGCTCCTGGGCAGGAGAATGGACACATCATGATGAGTGCTTTTTCTTATTAGAATTCCAAAACTCTCCTAGTAATAGATGGCTCAGCCACCCCATATGTCTATGTAATAAGTTATCCCCAAACTTGATGGGGAACTCAACTGAGTCCACTCAGGCTGCTGGAACAGAACATCACAGCCTGGGTGGTTTACAAACAACAGACATTTATTTACCACAGTCTGGAGGCTGGATATCCAAGATCAAGGAACCGGCAGGCTTGGCGTCGGGTGAAGTTCGCAGACGGTGACTCCTCGTGTGTCACCTGGCGTGGTGGAAGAGGTGAGGGTGCTTTATGGGGCCTCTTTTATAAAAGTGCTAAGCTCCACCCCATGACCTAATCACCCCAAAGGCCTCACCTCCCAACAGCATCACACTAAGGATTGGGTCTCAAGATTTGAATTTAGGGAGACACAAACATCGGGTCTGCGGCAGACCTCTTTTCTCTCATCAATACACTGGGTGGGGAATCTATTTACAAAGTGGATTACTGTGGGCCAGGCCAGGCGCAATTAAGTGCCCCCTGCCTTCTCTCCTAGTCCTGACACGAAGCCAGGATGATAACTGTTGTGCCTGAGGCTCCAGTGTGGGGACATTCTGCACATCGGTCGCCTCTCTTTCTAGGAAGACTGCTCCTATTGGGGCATGGGGCTCAGGGACCACCCATGCCCCTGTCTGCCTGGCCCCTTACCATTCCCAGGAGGTCCAGGTGGTGCCTCTGGCTCAGGGCAGGATCCTGCCATTAGTGAGAGCTGCTTCTTACCTTGCCCCTTCCTCCCCGGGCCCCCATCTGGACCTGTGATCCGGGGAGGAAAGGCACCTGGAGCTCCAAGGACCTGTGGTCCAGAAGGTGAGCTGAGTGGAGAAATGTGGCCTGCATCTCGGCCGTGTGCAGACCCAAACCTGGGAAGGATTCAAAACAATAAAAATCCCTTTTTATTTTTCTACTGGCATTGACTTCTGGGATTCCTTACCCAGCAGCTTAGAAATGGGTCAACATTCCAACTGACTGCCATCTTCTCCTGGTGTGGGGACATTCATGATACCATCTAGGTACCCCAAGAGGACATCTAGAAATGTGGTGCTGAGCAGAAATTCTAGACTCGGGTGCCTTAGAATCTAGCTCTGAACCAGCCAGGTGTCTTGGAGCAATTTTCCCAGGTCCTTTGTAGGTCTGTTTCCTCAGGTATAGAGTGCAAATTCTAGAAGCAAATCTAAAGCATGAGGCAGTGCCCAGCACATTCTGAGCTTCTCCTCAGTGGACGTCAGGCATCAGATGAGGGAAGGGAGGCCATTAGCTTGAGAGCCAATTAAGTATTTTTCCATCAAGGAGCTCAGACACAGATTCTAAGTCTGATGAAAAAGGCACAGTAACTGTGGACTTCAATGACACACTTCCACTCAACGACAGAGGAACTAGGCTGAGGATCAAAAGGAAATACAGGATCTGAACAACACTGTAAGCCACCTTAGCCTGTGTGCAACTGCAGAGCCCTTGGCCAACAGAGGAACGCACAGTCTTTTCAAGCACACAGGGCACACTCTGCAAGACAAACCACATGTTACGCAACGAAACAAGTCTCAGTACATTTAAAGGGATCGCAGTCATACCGAGTAGACTGTACATCCACAAGAGAATTAAAGTAGACATCAATAACTGAAGGAAACCTACACATTCACAAAAATGTGGAAATCTAACAACATATTCCTAACCAAGTGGATCAGAGAAGAAATCACGAAGGAAATTAGAAAATACTTTGAGATGATAGACTTTACAAGAAAACTGCAAACCAAATCCCCGAAGCACATAGATGCAAAAACCTTCCACAGAATACTAGCAAACCAAATCTAGCAACAGACAAGAAGGGTGTATACAGGGACCCAGCAAGATTCACCCTAGAAATGCATGATTGATTCTACATCCAAAATTCAATCAGTGTAGCACACCATCTTGGTAGACAAGAACAGAAACCACTCTGAGAAGAAAACGTAGAGGAAGTCTTCACAGCCTTGAGTCAGGCAATGAGTTCTTAGATGTGACACCAAAATCACACATAATAAAAGAAAAAAATAGAAAAATCACACTGTATCAGAATTAAAATCTTTCACGCTGCAACCAGTACCATCAATAAAGCAAAAAAACAACCCATGGAAAGGGAGAAAATATTAGCAAATCAAATACCTGATAAGGGACTTGTATCCAGAATGCATAAGAGACACAACTCGCGAACAAAAAGCAAGTAACCCAATTTAAAACCGGAAAAAGGTTCTGAACAGGCATTTCTTGAAAGAAGATGTACAAAGGGCCAACAGCACATGAAAAGATGTTGAAACTTGTTAGTTATTAGGGAAATGCAAATCAAAACTAGGCTGAACTACATCTTCACACTCTGAAGTGAGATGGCTACTCTTACAACAAGAGGATGTCGTTGATGTTGGCGAGGACGGAGACGTTGGAGCCCTCCTACACGGCTGGTGGGCAGGACACTGGTGCAGCCGCTGTGGAAAACAACAGCGCTACGACGGAGCCACCATACGACCCTGCTATTCCGCTCTTCAGTAGGTGCCCAAGAGCAGTGAAAGCCCGTGTTCCAGTAACAACCCACACAGATGTTTCTAGCAGCACTCTCCATGAAGCTGAGAAATAAAAGCAACTCAGTATCTATGAACTGATGAATGGATACAGCCACATAGTAGAATATTACTTGGCCCTCAAAAGGAATTAAGTACTTAAAGAAAGAAAGAAGGAAAGGAAAGAGGAGTGAAGAGCTGGCACCTACTACAACGTGGACAGACCTTAAAACACCATGCTCAGAGGAAGAGGCCCGTCACAGAAGACATGTATTACATGTCTGCATTTAGACGAAATATCTAGAACGGACAAATCTGTGGACACAAAACGTAGATTAGTGGTTGCTTAGGGTTTGGGGGAAGGGTTTACCGGGGGCAGGGAGCAGCTAAAAGGTCTGGAGTCTCCTTTTGAGGTGAAGAAAATGTTCTAAAATTGTCTGTGGTGATTGTTGCACTTATCTGTGAGTGCACTAAAAACCACTGAATTGTGCACTTCAAATGGGAAATGGATGAATTGTGTGGAATGTGAATTATAACTCAATAAAGCTCTTTAAAAAAGTAAAGGTGTTGTATAATGACTGCCTTCCAAAGAGTACAGTATAAAAGGGGGGGGGATAAATAACTTTACAGTGGAGAAATCAGACAGACACGACCTCAGCCAAGTGGCCAAGGTCATGTCTAGAATGACGAGTCATGTTGATAGCGTGGACCCTGACAGGGCGCAGTGAGAATGCTGCTTCACTTCTGTGGTCTGCCTCCCCAAAACCCACACTCAGCATAATCCTAAGAAGAACAGCAGACAAATTCTGACTGAGGTACAATCAGAATACCTGACCATCCTCCTTAAAACTGTGAGGATCACCAAAAACTGGGAAGAGTCTGAGAATCTGTCACAGCCAAGAGACCTCTAAGGAGATGTGATGACTAATGGAAGGTGGTATTTTGGATGGGATCCTGGGACAGAAAAATGACATTAAGGAAAAAGTAAGGAAATCTGAATAAAGTGTGGACTTTAGTTAATAATTGTGTATTAATATTGGTTAATTAATTGTGACAAATAGGCCATACTAAAGTAAGAAATTAATAATAGAGGAGCCTGGATGTGAAGTACATAAGAAATTACTGTCACTATTTTCTCTAAATCTAAAAATATTCAAAATTTACAATTTTCTTTAAAAAACATTTTTTAAATAAAGGCAGGGCTCCCTGATGTCAATACGCCCCATGAAAATGCATTCATTAATAATCAGGAAAAAGCATCCTCAATGCACCTGCACGCACATGCACAGCACACACACGCACACACACACTTAACACAAACACAAGGAAAGAGCCCAGAAGCTGATTCTGGCACCACAACGAACAGCATCCAAAAAGCAAGTACATTGCCAAGTGTTATGCTAATACAATTATTGAAATTGCCAGTCAAAAGCAGTTAATGAAATAATTAAGACAGACTGACCTAAAGGTTGATTTAAAATTAACCGGACACGTGCATACTATCTCAATAATGACCCTCTCCTGTGATCTAGCCTCTCAGTAAACTCAAATTTCTTTGGGAGAAATTATACATTTTGCACCGTGATTGGGTAGAACAAGCCACATTCACTCTCCCACTGATGAACGTGGAGGAGCTCAAGTATAGTGCATGTGCCCCGCCTTCCCTGGTGTGGTGCCGTCTGCCACGTAACCCACTCCCCTCCCTCCCATTTTCCCTCAGTAAATGCTGAGAGCCCATTATAATTGTATCGGCGAAGGACCCCAAGCCGGTGGTGTGCATCTGAAGCTCTTTCTAAAGGGAAGCTGGGCAGGGGGTGACCTGTGGTACCAGGGTCTTGCAGATGCACTGTAGGCAGGGAAGAAGGTGCCCTCAGGTAGGCACCTCACCCATGAGGTGGGTGCACCCAGCTCATTTCTCTAAAGGTGAGGAAACCCGGCGATGAAGAGGAGGGGCTTGTTGGAAACCCGTCACCAAGCCTGTGGCCAGAGTAGGAGCAGAAGCTCCGTAGGTCGTGCTTTCCCTGCTCAGCATCTTCTCTTTCTCTCATGATTTCCTACTGGAACTCACGGTGAGGTTGGTCTACGGCGTAATGCAGGAGTACTCCATGCTCCTGAGGCCTCGCCCAGGGTTTGGCTTGTCCCTGCATCCTCAGGCAGCTGCCTGTCACTGGCGGTGCTCAGATTCTGTGTGGTGGCTACCGCCCCTCCCTCCAAGGGCCATGCTCCTGGCAGGAAGACCTCAGCTAGTGTCTAGGACATGGGCGCTGGGTCCTTGTTCAATGTAAGCCCTGGAGTTACCTTCATAACATCTTTTAAAATGGGTCCCCCGCTCAGCATTTTTATGAGACAATTTCCCCCTTAAAATTATTCAGACTCAGTAATAACATTAGGAGAGTGAGAACACATAGGATGCTACAAAATGGTCTATTACTGAGAGGATTTTAACGTTCTAATGAGGAAAACCACTCATTGTCATGTTTTCATCCTACGTCCTGTTTTTATATCCATCCTGACAATCTCTGCCTTTTAACTGAAAAACTTGGGGGCGCCTGGGTGGCTCAGTCGGTTGGGCATCTGTCTTTGTCTCAGGTCATGATCCCAGGATCCTGGGATCGAGTCCTGCATCAGGCTCCCTGCTCAGTGGGGAGTCTGCTTCTCCCTCTCCCTCTGCCTCTCCCCCCGGCTTGTGCTCTCTCTCTCTCTCTCTCACTCACTCTCTCAAATAAATAAAATCTTTAAAAAGAGAAAGAAAACCTTGGTCCACTAACACTTAAAATAAATATTAATCAAGATGTCAGGATAGGAGTTACAAGCAGAGACTGTTTAGCAATCTTGAACAAAAAGAATAAAGTGGGAGGCTTCACACTACCTGATTTAAAATGCACTACAAAGCTACAGTAATCAAAACAGCATGGCACTGGCATAAAAACAGACACATAGATCAATGGAGTAGAGTAGAGAGCTCAAAAATAACTCCTTGCATATGGTAAAGTGACCTGTGACAAAGGTTCAAGAACACACAATGGGGAAAGAATACTCTCTTCAATAAAAAGTGTTGGGAAGGGGCGCCTGGGTGGCTCAGTCGTTAAGCGTCTGCCTTCAGCTCAGGTCATGATCCCAGGGTCCTGGGATCGAGCCCCGCATCGGGCTCCCTGCTCCGCGGGAAGCCTGCTTCTCCCTCTCCCATTCCCCTGCTTGTATTCCCTCTCTCGCTGTGTCTCTCTCTGTCAAATAAATAAATAAAATCTTTAAAAAAAAAAAAAAGTGTTGGGAAAACTGGTTTTCCACACACAAAAGAATGAAATTGGACCCTTAACTCACTCCCTATGTAAAAATCAACTCAAAATGGATTAAAAGCTTAAATTTAAGACCTGAAACCATAACATTATTAGAAGAAAATAAAGAGGAAAAGCTCCTTGAGATTGGTCTGTATAATGCTGCTTTTGGAAGCATTCAGTGCCCTCAAGATCCTGTACTTCACCTGTTCATCCCTCCACACCCCCAATGATACTATAGTTTTGACTTTAAGTTATGTGTATTATACGAAAGTTAAGAAGAGCAAGCAAAATAAAATGAGTAGCCTTTTACATTTACCTATATATTTACCATTTCTGAGGCTACTTATTCCATTCTGAGGATCTACATTTCCTTTTTCTGCTATAATGTCCTTCATCCCAAAGAGCTTCCTTTAGCATCTTCTATTGTAGAGTTTTTTGGTGATAATTTCTCTAAGCTTTCTAAAATCCAGAAAAAAGCTATACTGCAACAGTCACTCTTAAAGGATATGTTTGCTGGAAATGGGGAATATATGGGACATAGGGAAACATAGGGGACATAAGGGATATGGAGGTCATAGGGGGACAGAAGGGGACATATGGGGAATAGGGGATATATGGGGACATATGAGGACATAGGGGACATAGGAGATATAAGGGATATAGGGGGATTTAGAGGGACATAGGAGATACAGGGGACATAGGGGATATAGGAGACATATGGGGCTATAGGGGACATAGGGGGACATAAGGGACATAGGAGATATAGGGTTCTGGATTGAAAGGTCTTTTTGTTTGTTTTCTACACTTTAACTTTGGTGTCTCATTCTCTTCTGATCCCCATAGAGTCTGATAAGATGTTGGCTATTGATCAAATCATTATCCCTTCTATGTACAGTGTCACTTTTCCCCTTGTTGCTTTCGATATTTCCTTTTTGGAGTTGGTAACCATCTGTTTGATGCTGATGCATCTCTGTAGGATTGTCTTTATTCTGCTTGGTACTAGCTACCTTATATTTGCAAATATCTGCCTTCCATCATCTGGGTGGTTCCAGCCACTATTTCTTCAAATATTTTTGTCTACCATCCTCCCTGTCCTTTCCTCCTTTGAAGCCAACCACATGTATATTAGAGTTTGATCTTATTAAGAGTGCCTGAAACTCTGTTATTTACCCACCTTTTCCCCTTCTGTTTTCACATTAGACCATTTCTGCTGTTCTATTCAAGTTCATTATTTACACTGTCATCTCTATGTAGCTGTCAATCCATGTAGTGAATTTTTTATTGTATTGTTGAATTCTAAATTTTTTTCAACTGTTCTGATTTTTCTGCCAAGATTTCCTACTTTTCATTTTTTGCAAGCATGGTTATTTGTCTCCATTGAGGATATTTATGACAACTGCTTTAAATTCTTTGTTTAATACTTCTGTTTTCAGCCAAAATGAAGTTAACAGGGAAAAATTTGCCCTTCTGTCTATAAAACTAAAACTTGGGGGGTGGTGAGATATACAACAGTAGTTTTCAGACAGTGGGCCTCGGGCAGCACAGGACAGTGATCCTCGGGACATGCAGCTGACCAAGGTGAGCCCTGTGGTGGCGCTGCTGCCTGCAGAGAGAGATTTCGGGCTTTAGCACAGCGGGGAGAAGCTGGTGGTCTCCCTGGGTGAAGAGATGGCCCTGGGAGTCCTGGAAGGCTGATGTGACTCACACTTACCTGGAAGACCACTAGAGAAGAGAGAACTGTGACAGGAGGGAAAGAGCTTCACAGATTCTTGGTGGGTCCCATTGAGTCCTCAACTGAACACTGACCCATGTGCAAATGTAAGGGAACTACCCAAAGGTACAGAATAAAAAACCAAACAAGAATTAGAAGAAATAACCCTTGGAGCTCACGCAGAACAAGGAATGGTTTGTGTTCCAACCAGGTCACATGTGGCTCAGGAAAGCCTCATAACCCAGAGGAGACTGTGTGGAGTATTCAGAATGGCATTACCTCAGGAGTAGAGCATGATCAGCCTGAGACTGAAAGTGACTCAGATCCCAACTCACAATGCTTAAAATCAAATATAACTATGTCAAGTTATTTCAAAGTCACACAACTCTATCCCGGAAATAAAGCTCAAGAATAGTTTTAGAAATACAAAACTATCCAGGAGCCAACAAGGAAAAATACGCAGTGTCTAACAGCTAAAGGGAAATCACCCGGTATACAAAAAAAGCAGGAAAACACATCATGTGATAAGAAAAATCAGTCAGTTGAAACTGACCCACAAATGGCACAGATGAAGTAATTCATGGACAAATATAGAATGTTGTTACTGTCATTGTATTCTGTGTGCTCAAGAAGCTAGTGAGGACACTGATGATGTTCAGTAGAGACAGGGAAGAAATGAAAAAGACCCAAATCAGACTTTCAGGGACAAATCCTAGATGTCTGTGATGAAAATTCACCAATGAGATTAAGAGCAGATCAGGCATTGAGAAAGAAAAGGTTAATGAACTTGAAGACATTTAATAGAAACCATCCAAAATGAAATATGGAGAGAAAACAGACCAAAAAAAATGAGCAGAAAGTTAACTGGGGGATGACTTCAAATGGCCTAAAATACATGTCATCAGAGTCCCAGAAAGAGAAGGAAAAGAAGAAAACAGGACCAAATATTTGAAGAAATCATGACTGAATATCTGTATATCCAAGATGCTTAATGAACCCCGAGCCCAAGAAGCCTGAAGAAGGCATATCATAATTAAATTGCCTAAATAGGGTGATAACAAGATAATCTTACAATCAGATAAAGAGACATGCTACATACAGAGGAACAAAGGGAAGGACGAGGGCAGATTCCTTATTGGAGATAGGGCAATGGAGGAGAGTGGAACAAGGCCCTTAAAGCACTGAGAGAGAAAACTACTAATTCATGATTCTATACCGAGCAACGAATGGCGTAAAGAAGGTAAAACATCAACTTTCTCAGACCTACAGAAGCTACAATAATTCATCATCTCCAGCATATCAGCACTAAGAGATGTTAAGGAAGTCCTTCAGGCAGAAAGAAGATGACACCACATGGAGACCTGATATAAAGAAAGGGGTGGACAGGGCAACACCACCATGAAGACTGGATGGGGGATGGAGCCATACTGCTGTGAGGTTACTAAACTGTCATGAAGGACTGTGATGTTATTTGAAGATGGATGAAGTTAAAACCGTGCACTACAGGGGCGCCTGGGGGGCTCAGTCGTTGAGCGTCTGCCTTCGGCTCAGGTCATGATCCCAGGGTCCTGGGATCGAGCCCCACGTCGGGCTCCCTGCTCGGCGGGAAGACTGCTTCTCCCTCTCCCACTCCCCCTGCTTGTGTTCCCTCTCTCGCTGCGTCTCTCTCTGTCAAATAAATAAATAAAATCTTAAAAAAAAACCAAAAACGTGCACTACAAACCCTAAATCATGCATGTGAGCAGGCACACACACACACACACACACACACACAGAGTTATAGGGAAACAGCAAAAATGTGATTAAATGGAATCATAAAAAATACTCAAATTATCCAAAAGAAGGCAGATTAAGAGGAAAAGGTAAATGAAAACCAGATGGACAGTAAAAAACAAATAGCAAGATCACAGATTTAAGGCTGACTCTTATCAACAGTAGCATTTGATGAAAATGCTCTACAAACGCCAATCAAGAGGTATAATTTGTCAGGTTGAATAAGAAAGCAAGACTCAACTATGTGTTGCCTACCTCACATCCACTTTAAATATAAAAACACATATAAAAGTAAAGAGATTGAAAAAATCTACCACTAACACCAGACGAAAGAGCTGAACTCGGGCGCCTGGGTGGCTCAGTTGGTTAAGCGACTGCCTTCGGCTCAGGTCATGATCCTGGAGTCCCGGGATCGAGTCCCACATCAGGCTCCCTGCTCAGCAGGGAGTCTGCTTCTCCCTCTGACCCTCCTCCCTCTCATGCTCTCTGTCTCTCATTCTCTCTCTCTCAAATAAATAAATAAAAATCTTAAAAAAAAAAAAATTTAAAAAAATAAAAATAAAAAAAAAAGAAAGAGCTGGACTCACTGTATTCTTAGGAGATAAAGTAGATTTCAGAGAAATGAGCACAGCCAGGGATAAAGAAGGTCATCGTGCAGCTCCTAAAGTGTCAGTTATGCAGAGGACATAACGCTAAATGTCTCTGTACCTAGTCACCTAGCTTCACGGTACAAGAAGTGCAAGCCCCATCTGCTGTCTCAACACCTGCGGCCTCCTGGGTTCTCTCTCCATTCATGTTCCTTTCTCTGAGGAATGTGTCCCATTTACTCATTCTTTTGCATATTGGGTAGTAATTTTGAGTTGTGTCCACATTATGAATGTGGTCTGGAGGAGATTCTGGATTCTGTTTTTTTTTTTTTTAATTTAAATTCAATTAATTAGCATACAATGTCTTATTGGTTTAAGGATTCTGTTATTTTTTGCCAGTGATGTGTCTTGTTTGGTTCAGCTGGTGGTGATGTAAGCTGAGCTAACTCAGCTCCCCAGGGCTGCAGCTCCAGCCTCAGCTCAGGTCTTGTCCCTGGCTGGTTGCTTCCGGAATGCTCTGCACATGTGGTCCGCTCAGTCAGAAGGGTGGGCAGGCAGGCGTGGGGGCTCCCTGTACATTTCTTCCCCTTCTGGAATCCCCATGCCCTGCAGCGGCCAAGCTCCCCACAGTCCTACTGTTCTCGTTCTCCAGGTGGCAAAGTCCCGTTTGCCCCACAGATGCCTCCCGCACCACCACTGCCCGTGGCCCATCTCGAGGCCGAAAGGAGAAGTCTCTTCATACAACTCCCCCGGATCTGCGGCTGCTGTTCACTCTCCAGGGCTCTCAAAAGGCTCCTGTTTGCACTCTGTACAGACTTCCTCGCTGTTTTCTGTGAAGAACTGAGTGTGGCGTGGTCTTACAAAATCATCACAGGAAGCAGAAGTAGCAATTACCCATCCACTTTTAGACCGCCTTCTGCATGAACCTTACATCCGTTGAGTCACACTTGGGGGAAGTGTACGAGTCACCTGCTGCAGAGGTCACGACGGTTCCACTGCAGGGGTGAAACACAGGGACACTGCAGCCCCACGAAAAGCAGAGTTCACTGGACGCGTTAACCGGACGAGGGCTGGACACCACAGAGAGAAGACGGGTGGAGGGCGCCCGGCAGGCCCCTTCCGTTTCAAGTTCCTGGTCTGGACGCAACAGCCAGCTCTTGCCAAGGGCCCATCCCCCCCCACGCCCACCTGAAGAGTCTCCGCCAGGAACTACCTGATTTACTCTCCCCTCCACCTCATGGCCGCTCCCTGGTCCAGCCCCCTGCTCAGCTCCCTGCTGCCTCTATTCTCCTCCACACACACCCCCAATTGGTGCCCCTCACACAGCTCTCCCTGCTCCCTCCGGCCCCGGGTGCAGCCCCTCCAGGCCCGGCCCCCATCCTACCTCATCCATCAGGACTATCTCAGTGTTCCTTCCCCCAAGAAGCCTGCCCTGACCCCCCAGTTTGAGTTAGGGGCCCTCTGCTCTCCTTATACTGCTGTGTCTTCGTCAACTCTGGAAATCTCAGACCAAGGTGGCTGCTAGTGAGGCAGGCTTCCCGGTTCCAGCCAGCACCTTCACAGGTGGGGACCACAGAGAGGCTCCACAGCTCTGCAGTGATCAGTGAGAATGAGAGGGGTCCCCTGGCTCTACTCTCCCCACACGGCCCTCGATTTGGCCTAGCCTGGCCTGGGGCAACCCGGGCTCTGTCCATGTGGCCAGGCACAAGTGCGGATTGGGGTTAATGGGCTGGAGGCTCACGGTCCCCCTGGGCCTCACAGCCTTGCACAGGTGAAAGCAGGTATGGACCCCCCACCCTTGGAGACTTTCTCAGCCTTCCCTTGAGGAGGGCCCAGCCCCTGGGGCAGGGAAACTCTGGGGGGAAGGATGGCCTGAGCTCCTGGTGCTCCTGGCCATCAGGGTCCACCCTGAAATGAACAGAGTAGGGCCCATGGGAGGCCTGGGTGCAGAGTCTGGGCTGGTCATCCCTGACCTCGGAGGTCAGCAGCTTCCCTGTTTCTAGCAGAGGCTTAACAGTACTGGGCCCCACAGACCACATGGGGTTGCCCAATGGTCTCCCTGAGCTGCCTGGGTGACACAGTGGGAGGGGGAGCCTGGGCTGAGAGCCAAGTGCCTCAGGCCCTGCTGGCCCTGCCACAGCCCCGGGACATCAGGGCCTCAGGACACGAGCTTAGCGGGAGTGCTTGCCATCCCACTACAGATGGGACACTCTGGCAGAGGCCGCTCAACAGCTTGGCCAGCTGGCTGCACGGCTCCTGAGTGAGGGGCAGCCAGACACTCCTGGAATGCTGTAAGCCGGGCCTTGGCTCCCACCTCTATACCCCTGTCCTCTCAGGAGCAGCCATGGGGACCAAGAACTCTCTTCCATTCCTAACACTTGACTTTGCTCTTGTTCAAAGCTGAGGGATCACAGCTCAATGCCATGGGAAATGCGGGCCTTTGTGAGGGTGAGTGGGTCCACCCACCCTCCAGAATGAATGCGGCATGTAAGTGTTCACGGGATATCTTTGTTTTACCCTGCCCACACCTGCTGGCTGTGAGTCTCAGGGAAGGAGCAGCACCTGGGCATCCCTGACATCCTCCAGATAGACACAGCCCCCTGTCCCCACCCTACTCCCCACCTCCCCATCCCCTTCCCTCCTTCCCCCTGACCTCTTCCTCCTCCCCCCCCCCCCCTTGCCCTCCCTCCCCTCCTCCCTCCTCCCTCCTCCCCCCCCCCCCCCAGGCCCGCAGCCTCCCAGGCCCCCTACCCCCTGTTCCTCTAAGGACAGGGTCACCTGGGTCACCAGAACAGTCAATGTCTCACTGCAATTTCTGGGCTGTGTTCTTGACTCATCCTATCTCTGCTTCTTGACTCACTGCCCTGTGACCTGTTGGGAAAACAACAGTCTCAGCCCTGGATTAGCCCCTGGTCCCTGGGCTTCTTCCTGATGCTCTCCCCAGTCATCTAAACGGCCCATACTGTGTGCATCCATCATTTCTTTAAATATTTTTTGAGAAGAGCTGATTTTAAAACCGTAAGTCATGCCTGTTTTGGCCAAATGCAATGATTTCTCCCAGATTGAGAAATAAAAATAATTCTGTTGCAGGACACCTGGGTGGCTCAGTCAGTTAAGCGTCTGCCTTCGGCTCAGGTCATGATCCCAGGGTTCTGGGATTGAGCCCTGCATCGGGCTCCCTGCTCAGTGGGGAGTCTGCTTCTCCCTCTCATCTGCCTGCCGCTCATCCTGCTTGTGCTCTCTCTATAACAAATAAATAAATAAAATAATAATAATTCTGTTGCAATGAAAGCAGGGCTGAGGCAGATCTGAGCCATGGTTAGTGTGAGCCCCCCCGCACTGGGCTATAGAGAGCAGTGCACACAGATGCTGTCCCCATATGCCAGGCCTGGATTGTGGGAAGAGGAAAAAAAAGAAAGACAAGAACTGACAAGGAGAAAGGATTGGCCAGGGAGGTCCACGCAGATGGCCATGGGGCAGAGGATGGAGGAGAAAGGACAAAGGCTTCGGTGCGGGGCCCTCGGGGTGGGGGGCAACCAATCCCTGTGGAGACTGGCCTGAGCCAGGGCTGTGCCCAGATACAGGGGCACCAACAGTTGCTTTTGCTGCAGTGATGTGACCGGCAGGAAAACAGAGTGGGAAATGAACCTCAGTCAGTGCGGTCCAGGGGCCCCTACTCAAGGCCAGACCTGCAGGCTGTGCCCGCGGCACCCCCTCAGGTGCCCACGGCCACAGGGCCTCGCCACGGCCCTATCACCATAAGCGATGATGCAGAGGTGTGATAAAAGCCATCTGTCATTCACAAACTGCGACGTCGCCTTTTTTGCAAAGCCATAAGCCATCCTGGGGCTCAGCCAGGAAAGGGCCTATAAAATCCTGAGTAATGACCTCAAAGCATACTTTCCAATATAAACAATATTCTAGGCAGCTGTTTCTAGGATTTATCTGTGTGCAGTAATTTTATACCCAGAACGATTACCGGGCTCAGTGTCTGATGCCCCTCTTCAGCAGCACCCCTCCCCCCCCTTAACAGCAGTAAAGCATCTAGGACGTGTTCCACAGTTCTGGGAGCACAGGATCCTGTCCCCTGGGGGACAAGTGGCAGCGTGTGCTCATGTGCCGTGCCCTCTGCCATCGGATGCATCGGCACGCAGGGGCCCGGGGGAAATGCTGGCTGTCTTTGGGATCTCCAAGTTACCAGGGAGGAGGAGCTCAGCCTTGTCCTGACACTGTCTCTATGGTGACGCAAGAACAGCAGGTTTTGTCTGGGTTGGACGAGGGCAGGCATCCTCCCTGGCAAGGGCTGTAGGGGACCCTTCTGACCACATGCCCCGGGGCAGAGCCTGAAGTGTGCAGAGGACAGGGAGCCTCAGGAGGAGGGGCCTGCCGGAACCTGCTCGGGGCCCACCTGGGGCTTGCCTCTGAAGGTCAAGGGACTCTGAAGGCCACAAAGCTGGTGAGTGACAGAGCTTGAACTCCACCCCAGATGGACTCCTTCCCAGAGCAGCTGTCTTCCCAGAGAAGCCAAGGCTTGCCTGAGCACACTGGGGGATCAGGGAGGGTGGGGCCGTGCCTGCCTTGGACACCACTCTGTAGCCAGAGGGTGCCTCAGAATGCCCCAGGAAGTGCTTTCTCTGCCCACCTTACATGAGGGTGCCTTCTGTTTGAGGGTGAGGGGCTGCCGCCAGGCCAGCAGAAATCTCTGCATGCTTCCCTCTCTTGAGCCACGGCTAGCTCCTGGTTGAAGGAGCAGGGACGGCTCTGAGGCTCTGCGTCCTGCAAGCCCAGACCCCACCGTCTGTTCAGGCCATGTCTCTGGAAGAAGAGAGCAGTGCTGTGCTAGGGCTTTGCAGCCTGGGCTCCCAGGGACAGAGAAGCACCCGGCGGTGAAGAGAGGCCGAGATACCTGCCAGGGTGAAGACAAACACACTGTGGCTGAAATGGGCACTGCACAGAACCAATCAGCCAAATCTGTAACAGCAGAATCCGTATCGGCTCCTGTCAGACGGAGTCACTGATTTTTTTTTTTTAAAGATTTTATTTATTTATTTGAGAGAGAGCACATGAGAGGGGGGAGGGTCAGAGGGAGAAGCAGACTCCCCGCCGAGCAGGGAGCCCAATGCGGGACCCGATCCCGGGACTCCAGGATCATGACCTGAGCCGAAGGCAGCCGCTTAACCGACTGAGCCACCCAGGCGCCCCAGGAGTCGCTGATTTTAAGAATACTGGGTGTGAAGCTTTATTGTGGGCCCGCAGCACTGAGGTTACAGCGAGCCACCACCGGGCGCCGACGCTCACCCGGTGGATGGACAGGCCACAACGGCTATTGAGTGGAACAATTGTGCCTTCACTTGCCTGAAGTCTCGGTCCTTGAGGGCCTGTTGCGATTCACACTGGGCCATATTAACTATTTTAACTGGCGGTCAGGTCCCTGGGGTCCCAAGCTAGGTCAAGCATCTGTACCCACCACGGGAGGTTTTAAGGCAAAGTAACCCTAACCCTAACCCTAACCCTAACCTTGGAGACCTTAGGGCAGGCAACACTCTAGTGGTTAGGATGAGGCCTGATTTGTAGTTTACACTCACGTGGCCCCAGTCCCACACTCCTGCCCCTAAGCAGCCATTCTGTATCAGGAGCTGGACAGGGCTGGACAGCACAGCAGAGCTGCCGCTGAGCTGGGGTTCCAGCAAGGGCGGGTGGGGGCCTGCAGCACCAGGAGCCAAGCCAGAGGTGGCTCCCACTAGACCAGGCCAACTGCGCCATTATAGTCATTATGGGGAACTAAAGCATAGGTCTCTTTGGGGTGAAAATGTTCCAGAACCAACCATGGTGATGGTTGCATGCATCTATGAACACACTAAAACCACGGAACCAGTGACTTCTATGCTATGTGAATTACAACTCAAGAAAGCTGTTTGGGGGGCGCCTGGGTGGCTCAGTCGTTAAGCGTCTGCCTTCGGCTCGGGTCATGATCCCAGAGTCCTGGGATCCAGCCCCACATCGGGCTCCCCGCTCCACGGGAAGCCTGCTTCTCCCTCTCCCCCTCCCCCTGCTTGTGTTCCCTCTCTCGCTGTCTCTCTCTCTAATAAATAAATAAAATCTTTAAAAAAAAAAAAAAAAGGTGGGCACCTGGGTGGCTCAGTCGTTAGGCGTCTGCCTTCGGCTCAGGTCACGATCCCAGGGTCCTGGGATCGAGCCCCACACTGGGCTCCCTGCTCCGCGGGAAGCCTGCTTCCCCCTCTCCCACTCCCCCTGCTTGTGTTCCCTCTCTCGCTGTCTCTCTCTGTCAAATAAATAAATAAAATCTTTGGGCCCCTGGGTGGCTCAGTCGTTAAGTGTCTGCCCTCGGCTCAGGTCATGATCCCGGGGTCCTGGGATCGAGCCCCACATCGGGCTCCCTGCTCGGCGGGAAGCCTGCTTCTCCCTCTCCCGTTCCCCCTGCTTGTGTTCCCTCTCTCGCTGTCTCTCTCTCTGTCAAATAAATGAATAAAATCTTTAAAAAAAAAAAAAAAGCAAGCTGTTTGAGTGAAGGCGTGAACTGGGAAAGGGAATGAACCAGTGATCACTGCCAGGTGTCAGATCCTGGGGACTGTGGCCGGCACCAGGGCCACCTCTGGGAGGCTGAGCAGCTCACCTCACCCAGCGAGCCCCACTTGCTCTCCTGCGAAAGGGTGCTATTGACCCTTGCAGGCCCTGGGATGTTTGGAAGGTAAGCGAGATGACAGAACTTGAGTCTGTAGCACAGCCCAATACATGTTGTCTGAATGCTTCTCTATTACTGAGAGATTTCCTGAGCGAATGGGGCTTTCAGCAAAGCTCAGAGGCTCCTTCTCAGCTACAGGGAGGGGTCTGACTGGAAATGGGACCGTAGGCACAGATGTCCCTGGTGCTCCTGCGTGAGAGTTATGCCTCACCCCAGACTGGCCTTCCCACCACCCCCCGGCAGTGGAGGGCTCACTTGGAGGCCCCTCTCCCCTGCTGCTCCCTCCAAGTGGAAAATGAGATCAGCCTGACAGATGGGCTGACACTAGACAAGCCAAAGGAAGTGGGAATCTGTGGGCTCCATGAATCATGGGCGACTGGGCCAGGCAGCTGAGGGCCATGGGGCCCTGAGGTCAAGGTCATCGTGAAGATGCCTGTGGACAGGGACTCAGGCCTTGATGCTGCTTGGTGGCCAGATGCAAATGGACACAGGGTGGAAATGCTGCTCCGTCCATGCACGTGAGCCTGATATGGTCCAGGCCCTCTGAGGGAGCCCTGGCAAGAGCTCTGGTTCTCAGAGGCACCCTCCTGTCCTGCACGAAATGAGGAAAACAAGAGAGTAGATAATACTGAGCAGAAGAGACTTCTACAGGGCCAGTGGTGAAGGGAACATCCCTGTGTAACCACAGTGCAGGGGGAAGCCAGCAATCTCTGTATTCCAGGCCTGATGCTTGGCATTTGTGCAGAACTGGCTTTTGTATTAACACCTGCAGGCCAGAGCCTAGAGGCTCCTTGACACCTGCCACCCCACCTCTCCACCACGTGGGGCATCCCTCTACCTAGGTGGGGTGTTGTCCGGGGTGGCCCTGCTCCCCCCAGGTTCCTGGGATGGTGTGCACCAGTAGGTCCCACTTCAGAGGTACTGTGGTTAAATGGGGTATCCTCACTGTGTCAGAATCTAACAGCAGGACCTACATGACCTTCTACACTTTGCAGCTGTGAAAACGGAACCCCAGAGCAAGAAAGGGGCTGTCCAAGGTCACACAGGGGCCTCACACAGGGAGGGACTTAAGCTCCCACTGTCAGTGTGTTTTTATTTTTTTCTTCTCTAAATACACATTTTTATCAAAGTGTAGCTTACATTGATAAAAGCTTCATAATCTAAATACAATTGTATACTTCACACTCAGATCAAGAAATAAAAAGATCCCACAAACTTACAAATACCCACTCTCACTGACAGGACTGAAGAATCCCAATCTCTTAATTTTAGGCATTTGATTCATTGTGTGTTGGTATTACATTATACAGTTGACCTTGAATGACACAGGGGTTGGGGCACAACCCCCCCTCGCAATCAGAAATCCATGTGTAACTTCTGACTCCCCTAAAACTTAACTACTAATAGCTTACAACTGACCAGAAGCCTTCCTGATAACAGTTGATTAACATATATTCTGTATATTATATATTGTATTCCTACAATAAAGCTAGAGGAAAAAAATGTTACTAAGAAATCATAAGGAAGAGAAAATACATTTAAAGTATTGTACTGTATTTCTTGGGGGAAAAAAAAAAAAAAAACCCTCGTGTAAGTGGACCATGCAGTTTGAACCCGTGTTGTTCAAGGGTCAACTGTAGTTTTAATTTTCCTTGCTCTGATGCACAACAAATGCTGAACTTCCCAGTGACTAGGTTTTCTTACATTCTCACATATGCATTAGGCTACAATTTTCCCTCTAGTTCCAGCCTTACCTGCACCTCTGCATGCTGAGCTCTGCCTGGGAGAGCTGCAGAGGGTAGCCTGGGCCTTGGATCTGACAAGGAAGTGCACATCCCTGGGCCCCCATTCCACTGCTAGAGATTTGGGTGTCCGTTCAGTGAGACTCCTGTCAGGAAGAGACTCTCCTGGCCCGGCTCTCTCCTGGGAGCCCAGAGACTCCTCAAGCTTGCCACCATCCCAACTCCACATCCCAAAATGGAGTTCGGGACACACTCCAACTCCACTGCTTCTTGCCCCATGGGTCCAAGGAAGGGGAAACAATCTTGTTTTGAGGACTAGGGCTCCAGCCTGTCCCTGCTCCCAGATGGGTCAGAAAACGCCACTGAGGGGAGCTGCCAAGGGGCTGGCCTGCTAGATGTGTCCATCAGTCCATCCTTGGCTGTGAAACTCAGGTAACAGCCCATTGCCCTTGCCTCTCAGGGTCCAGGCTGATTAGATCCAATTCCAAGGACACCCAGTGCACCAGAGCAGGTCATGCCAACTGGTCAGGGGGGGCTGACCCTGAACCCCACTGTCTGTCCTTTAAGAAGTGACCAAAGGGTGGCCATGTCATTCATGGGCAGTGACACACCTCCAGCCCCGAACCCTGCACCTGCTCTGCACTGAGCAGCCTGAGGCCAACTAGAGGCCCCCCACACATCTGGGGCCTGCTCTGTCTTTAGAACCAAAGGCTGGTCTTAGTCTGCTGGCACTCTGGAGTGAGTTGCCTCCATGCCGGCCTCTGCCCTGAGAGTTTCTACATGTTGTAGTCATTTCTGAAAAGGTCTATGAAGTAGTAGATACTGTTATTACACCCACTGCAAAGATGGGGAAACTGAGGCACGGAGCGAGTGAGTGATGCTGGGCTCTGAACTCCTGCAGCCTGACCCCAGGCCCGTAGGAGCCGCCCTACTGCGGCCCTGACACTTGAGGCTGTGGAAGCCCAGATTCTTGTGGGGCTGCTTCTCCGGCACCTGAATCCTCCTTCCAGTCCCCCTGCCCACTTAACCCAGAGACCCCAAGAAAATGCAGCACAGCTGCCAGAGAATGGGGTTGATACCCCATTTAACCACAGTACCTCTGAAGTGGGACCTACTGGTGCACACCATCCCAGGAACCTGGGGGGAGCAGGGCCACCCCGGACAACACCCCACCTAGGTAGAGGGATGCCCCACGTGGTGGAGAGGTGGGGTGGCAGGTGTCAAGGAGCCTCTAGGCTCTGGCCTGCAGGTGTTAATACAAAAGCCAGTTCTGCACAAATGCCAATCAGGTTTCGATTACAATCCTCGCCAGGAGACCTGGGCATTGGAGTGTAACGGAGCCTGACAACTACCTCCCCATTATAGAATCTCCATCTCCATTTGTGATTTCTGGCAAATGACAGGCTGGCACAGGCAGGGCCCAAGACGTGCCAGGCTGGTGACACAAACACTGATCAATCAGGGTGGACACACCTGTCCACAGCAGGGACCTGTCCATGGCACCTGTCAGCATGGCCCTGCGTGGGCCACTGGCTGTGCCTGGAACTTCCTCCCAGACCCTGGGCCTGCACTGAGGCTGCTCCCTTCCACAGAGGGACGGGGTCCTCTCTGAAGACAGGAGAGCAACGGAGGGAGTCTGGGGAAGAGTGCCGTCCTTCCAGAGGGTGGCTGCACAGGGGAAGGAGCAGCATGGAGGGTGGGGAGCCCGTGGCCCAGCCTGGGGAACACTCCAAGAGCCCCAGCTGCAGCCCAGAGGCCACAGGACTACACGGGAGCTAGGCCCTTGGAAGGCTCACTTCCCTTCGTGCTCGGCCCTCGGAGTCTGCCTGGCATGGGCTGGCTCATGAGGGTCCAAAGGTCACTAGGCTCTGAGTTTTAGCTAATTCTGGGGCTGCTCTCCTAAGGGAAGGCCCAGCCATAAGGCAGTAAGGTCTGCTTCCTAAACGTGCCCTAACCCTCCTCCACCCCCCTCCCTGTGCATGCCTTATGTCATCCAAAGTCTGCCTGCTTTCCTGAACCTCCCTGACTCCCAGATTTTTCTGCGCATTTGTTTCAACTGGAATATTTTTGCTATACTCGTCTACAAACTTGTCTCTGTGAACATCACACCATGGACACATTCCACTGTTGTCAAATATTCTTCACAAACATGACTCTTAGTGACAAAATGATATTCACCAGGATCGTGTCAGGATCCATATCCTTGCTGGTAGGGCACTCACCTGGTTTCCAGTGTTTCACTATAATGCATTAAACCTCTCATTGCACACAGCTTGGGCGGGGACTCCAGTTACCATCCTAGGATAGATTCCTGAGGTAGGAATGCTAGGCCAAAGAGCATGTCCGTTTACTTCAAGGCTGTATGCATGTGTGTGTGAACGCATGTGACAATCTCAAACTTATGCAGAAGTTGCAAGTGCAGCGCAAGTTTTTTTTCTGACTGCTCTAAAAATAAATTGCTGCCTGGGAGGCTCCATCACTCCCCAGTTTTCCCACAAACCTGGACACTGTGCTGCATCAGGACAGCACATCAAAATCAAACCAGGAAATGGGCACTGATGCTTCGCTAACTGTTATACTGCATTAACCTAATCCTCGGCTCCACCCACGTTTTGCCGCTGGTCCAGTGTTGCCATTGGAGCAAAAGGGTCCAGTTTGGACCGCGTGCCAGCTTCTTCGCCCTTCCTCCTTAGTCAGGAGGAGCTTAGTCTCATCTTGATTCTCATGATCTTGGTGCATTTGAAGATTACAGGTCAGCTCTTTTGGAGCATCTGTCCATCTGGGTTTATCGGATGTCTCTTCAGGATTAGATGCATCTCTGACAGGAAGGCTGCACAAGGGACTGTCCGCACCACACATCAGGTGGCAATCTGTTCTATTACCATCAGTGTTCCTTTTCATCACTTGATTACACTGGTGGGCATCAGGACTCTCCACTGATTTCCTACTGAAATGTTCCATTTCTCAGGGAACTTTGAACTTGTGTAGTTCTTTACATCAGCTTAACGTGTGGTTTCTATTACATTCATTTTGTCCCTAATTTTACTTGTTTTGATACTGCAATTGTCCTGGAATTAGCAGATGGGACCCTTCACATGAGATTCTGTGGTATCTGACATGTTCCCATCACTCTGAGAGCAATTCCTCACTGACTTGCACAGTCTGATAGTCCCTGCTTATCTTTCTCTGATCCAGCACTGAAATGAGCTGTCGGTCCCAAAAGTCCTTGTTTCTTTCAGTGAAAATGGTATTCAGGCCAATCCCTCGGGGTGCCCCCACACTGCCTCGACCACTGCAGCTGTGAGCGATGACCCGCCACACTGGCCACACTCCCTTTGGACGCCCCCTCGTCCTGCCCTGACCCCTGAGCTCAGCCCCCAAAGAGAGTGGCCCTCAATTCTTTAGGAAGGGACCGAACAAGAAAGGGAAGCAGAATAAGAGGGACCATCTCAGTGTCTTTTGTTAAGGATGAAGAAAACTTGTATTATTCCATCACCACCAGAAGAACTTGGAAATGCCTCATTTACCAACAGTACATATAATCCTCTTAAAATCAGTAACAATTTCTGATCTAAACCTGCTTTATTTGATCAATAATGATGCTAAGCATTTTTCCATGTTTACTATTATCATTCCTGTGTTTTTCATGTCTTTTGTCCGTTTTTCATTCGATACAATCATTTCTAAGAAATTCTTACATATGAGGGGAGTATATCTATAAATTTTTATAACTACCCCCCACTTTTTCATCTTTATTTTTGTTGTTGCCAATTCTATTTTTTGTGTGCTCTCTCACATATTTTCCAAAAAAATGTCATTTTTACCTTAGAGGTGATAAGCATTCTTCTGTTTGGTCTTCTTGCTCTTTTGTGGTTTTATTTTGAAATCAAATCTGTCTAGAATTTATCATATTCTAAGGGCATATAAGAAGATCTAATTTTAATGTATGTAGTTTATTTCTTGGTCCCGTATCACTGATTGAATACTTTCTTGACTACTGATACTATTAGCATTTAGTAGATTACTACATGAATTCGGATTCTTTTCAGAGCAATCTGTGCTTTTCCACTGATATAAATGGTAGCTCTTGCACCACATTTTGAGTGATTGTAGCTTTGTACTATGGTTTAAGATCTGATAAAGAATCTCTGTCCTAGATAGTCTTCTCTTAAGATGCTTGTGGTTCTTCGTGTTCACTTATTCTTCCAGATAAGCTTTGACTCACATTAGCAGGTTTAGAAGATCTAGGTATAATTTTGTTTCAACTTATACGAAATCTTTAAAACCCAGAAGAATGAATCCACCTGCTAGTCCATCTTTGCCTTCAGGTGATGTGTGTTTCTCCTTCACTCAGACTGTTTTAATAACCTCAGTGAGACTGTCAGCATTTTCCACATTAAGCCTCTGCCTTTCCAAATAATTCCTGAGTTGTCACTACTGAGGAATTTTGTCCCTATCACATTTTCCAAATTACTACTGACTTTCTATAGGACATGTGTTCATTTTACACATTTTGTTGCCATTGTTCTTACCACATATTTCCCCCTTACTTCCTACCTCCTGCCCACACCTGGCTCTATGCCCCAGACACCTTTGCTCAGGTCTGCTGGTGCCAGCCACGTGGCAGGAGAGGTCCTGACAGGAAGGGCCCACCATGGTGGCCGCAGGGGAGAGTTCCCCAGAAGCTGTCCAGGCAGCCCTGCCCTCTGAGGTCCCCGGAGCGGGCAGGGATCCTCTTCCGCCATACCCACACCCACCCACAGTCCCTCTGCTCTTTGCTCACTGGAAATACTCCTGTGGTCTGTGACAACTCACCCACGTTCCAGCTTCCTGTACCTTGGGCAATTACTTCATTTCTTCTTTAGGTATTTCTTAACCTTCCAGTGTCCCAGCGAGAAGCAAAGGCAGGGAACAGCACCGAACACCATCCTAGCCTGCCATCTCTTGGGGGGGGGGGAGCGCCCTAGAAACAACTCGCTAAAGTAGCAAATAAGCATAAATGAAGGCCTAGCACAAATGCTTCCCCTCCTTCCATGAAGATCATACTCAGTGGCAGTCGGAGCGATGCTGAATGACTACCATCCCTCACTCATCCCTCAGGACCACCAAGCCTGGGCTCCCATGGTCAGCCTGTGGCCGTGGTATCATGCACCCCTCCCTGCACAGGGGCAGCCCATGCAGAGGCCTGGGCTCCAAGGTCCCAGGGCCCTTTGGGAGCTGTCTTTCCTCTGACCTGCAACTGGGAGGCTTCCCAAAAATCCACCTCTTGGTCAAGTGGATCTGGTCTCCAGCAGTTGTTTCCTGAAGGTCTGGATTAGAGAATGGAGGAACCCTTGGTGAAATCTGCATTGTGTCTTTTTCTCCAAGGACACCTCCAAAGACATTTTAAAAATACATGTGGAAAAAATTCAGGTTTTCAGAAATAGTAAACATTACAAAATAAACTGCACATTTCCTCTTTTCTGTATAAAACAGAAAATGTGGTTATTTTTAGCTCCTGCAGCTCCACTGGGAATGAATGGGGTGCCAGTGCATACACAGAGAGGTCCTTTTTTTATTAGCTGCTCCAGCCTTGCAAAGATGAGAGCCTTTGGAAAGGACGCATGTAAGCAAAGCACCGTTCTCACTGATGTCAGTGCCGGTCCAAGAGTGAACGCACCAGCAACAATGAATGGACACATGATCCGGCAACCCCTTTTCTTCTTAAGGTGGATGAACCCAGCTAAGGTCTTGTAGCTCCTAGACTCAGTTTCCCCATGTGTAAAATCAGGATAGTGAAACTAAGACCCTAGGTTTATAATGAGGATTTAATAAGAAAATGTGCCCAAAGTGCTTGGCACACTCAATAAATGGTAATTTTTACTGTGATTGTTACCATCAGTGTTTACCTTTAGATTTTGGTGTCTATGTGATAAATCACCTCTGCAGGAACCAGCAGTTTGGAGACTCACTCTTCCTTGGGGGAACTGACCGCACATCTCCTTCCCCTTGCCCACAGGAGGTCCAGGAAGAAGGGTGGCTTTGAGGATTTCACAAAGTAAATATCAAGGAGTTTGAAAGAGCTCCTGATGACCAAAGCTGGAATGATCTGAGGAAAAATTAATGGTTTTGAATATGTCCTGAATTAATAATGACAGTGTTAGATAATCACCCATAGGCCAAAACATCTAGGAGTCCATATTGATATAAATCTAGGAGTCCATACTGATATAAATAAGTATCCAAATACATACATAAATGTGGAAGAAGGAACAGTGTTTTCCTACAGAAAAGCTCTTATTAATAAACGTAGAAGGGATGAAGGAAGTAAAATGCCACCACTATGCAAACCACACCATAATAATTGTTTCCAGCCACTGGGCAAAAATCTGAGGAGAAACAGGGCATTGGCACAGCCTGGCAGCATCTCCCCCAAGATATGGACGAATGCCCTGGGTGGGTGGTGTTAAGAAGCAGTTGCTCTGCACATATTTTTAGACCGGAACTTCTCAAAAGCACTCTCCCTGCACCCCTTCCTCCACCTAGTTTTTTCTTGATAAGAGTCTGGTTTACTGCTAACTTCAGGATGATTCTGATGTACAACACACCAAATCCTTGAAACAAAGGATTTCAAGAACTGAAGCCTTGCAATGAGGCTGAACGGAAACATGTAAAGGGCAGCACCTGCAACCGCACATTTCAGCATCTTACCCACCGCTGACCCCGGGTCCCCAGGAAGGGCTCAGGGCGATGGCCCCTTTCTCATGACAAGTGAAATCATGATGGACTGGAGAACGGACAGGCTAAACCTGCACAGTAAAGACTGAGCCCGGTGCCCATATCCACCCAGTTTCCCCAGGGAAGCTGGGAGAAGAGGGACACGAGAGACAGCCTCCACGGGATCCACACATACAGAGAGGGGGACAAAGGAGAGAAGCAATTTAAGAAATTCCATGAATATAAACCCCCTTAGGTATTTTCTGGAAACACCATAACAAGGACTAGAGATGCTTTTCTCTTATTTTTAGATGAGGGTTGATGTTTCTCTGCAAGACAAGGGGTCCCAGATCCACGCAGGTGAGAGCCTTTTGAGGTCTTTTGGTGCAGACAGGATGCTCATTTGCATCCTTTCCAGTCTCCCCTGTCAACAGTGGATATTATAATGTTTTATCTCTACCCCTCTGGTAAGAGAAAAGGAATCTTGTTTCAATTTGCATTTATTTGATGGCTTGTGCAGGGGAACCTTCTCTCTCAGGTCAAGTGGTCATTTACGTTCCCTCATGTGTGAGGCACTGTCCAAGTCTTTCTATGTCATTGTCAGAGTTTTCTCTCTCAAAGCTCTTTACTCATTAAGGATCCTAAATTTTTTTTAAAGATTTTATTTATTTGAGACAACGAGAGAGAAAGAGCAAGCACGAGTGGGGGAGGAGCAGGCTCCCCACTGAGCAGGGAGCCCGATGTGGGGCTCCATCCCAGGACCCTGAGATCATGACCTGAGTCGAAGGCAGCCACTTAACTGACTGAGCCACCCAGGTGCCCCAAGGGTCCTAAATTTTTTGTGTAAATATTGAATATATGGACCCATGATGTCATTGCTCTGTTCTTTGCCTACTGCTTGTGCAGTATTTTAACTAGATATATGAATCCTTCCTATTTTCTCCTTGGGGTCCTGTTCTGAGGTAGAAGGCCACATTCAGGGACACATGAACACAGGTGTTTTGAGAACCCAGCCTATGGACTGAAGGACACAAATGAGCAAAAGCAGACATGGTAGAAGGGAAGACTCGCAGGCTCACCGGAGCAGGGCTGAGGCAGGAATGAGAATGCTGTGGGCATTGATCACTCACTCTTCCAGTTCCCACTTCCTGCCGAAGCTGTTCTGGGACTGAGGATTCAGCGGGAGGGAAGCAAGACAGATAGGACTTGCTCTGGCGGGATTCAGTCTGGTGTAGGGAGGAAAAGCATTCAACCCTCTTGAGGTCTCCGGCTTGGCCTGAGAATTAGCGGGAGAAAAATGCAAAAGTTTATTTAATATAAGTTTTCCATAACATGGGAGCCCTCATAAGGAGAATGAGGACCCAGAGAAATGGCAAAACCGAGATGCTTCATGCTAGTGTGAACAAAGAGGAAACTGTGGAAAAGTATCCAAAATGCCTGGATGGGAGTTATTGTAACAAGGTCTCAGAACTCTCTTGGCCTGGACTCCTATCCCCTTGGCAAGGCCACTTCCTTTCTCCTGGGGCAGGGATGGTACCTTTCCCCGGGTCTGTCTCTTGTTCTCAGGAAGAAAAGGGGAGATAAGGATGTTCTTCTTGTACCTGCTGTTTTCCAAGTGTCTTTCACTCAAATAACCTTATGCCAAAGTGGGCAGATGGGGTGGGTGGGGCAGATGGAGAAGATGGGGTGGGTGGGGCAGGTGGGGAGGACGGAGAAAATGGAACGGGTGGGACAGGTGGAGGGGCATTCCTGCAGGCAGCAGTCATTTCATCTTTGTCACCATGTTCTACTTGTCTATTAACAGTACCTGGGGAAAGTCTGAACTTGTGTGGCATCTAAAGGAGAAAAGACACTCCCCCACCATCCCTGCCCAGGGTGCCGAAGGCCAACACCAAAGCAAACATGGCTCGGGGTATAGGGGTGATGGTGGGTGGTTGTTGAGGTGCTCACCCCACTAGGACTTGAGGTCAGGGGATTCCACTGAGAGCCTCACTTACTCTAGGAGACAAGCACTTGTGGCCCCCTGAATGCCATGTTGTCTTTGGATCTAATTGCAGTAGATGCTGTCCGTGTTCTACCTGCATTTCCAGCTGACCATCTACCATTTTTATGCACCTTAGCTCCAGGTCTTTCACCCCCAACATCCAGCTTCTGAATATTTGACAGAGGGTTGCCCTCTGGCCACAAGAACCCCCTTCCCCTAAGCTCCTGGAGGGATGGAATTGTCTGGGGATTACAGACAATTAAGTTAACTGCCTTAACTAGTCATTGACAGGAAGGGGTAGGAACCTGAACGCCCTTGCCGCTAGACACAGGGATACCTGTGAGCTGTGACCTGCAGTCTCCAGAGTTCCTCCATGAGATGGAGCCCAAGTCACTCCCCCCACCAACCTCCCCCTCCCATCCCATGTCTCCCAGGGAACACACCCTTTATATCGCTTTCAAAAATTCCTCATATCAGAATCTGCTACTGAAACCCCAGACTGAGACACCCACCCACATTCACTTGCCAGTAACCGAATTCTCTTCACCAAAAGCTACCAGAGTGAGCAGACAGTGGTGATGGAAAATTCGAGACAGCTTAGGTGAACAAAGCTGTCACTCCATGAATCCATAAGACAATGCTCAAAAACACCCTGTGGACCAAGGAAAGGGATCCAGTTACAAAAACAGAAAAAGGAGGTTGCAAAACAAAGTGTATGGTGTGATTCCATTTTTCCAGGGGGGAGAAAGCATTTGTATAAGACTGTGTGGTAAAGAACTTAACCTTGCCCAAAGAGAGGCTTGGCCTTGCCCTCAGCTCCTGAGGGGGGATGGCTAAGCCCTACAATGCCTTTGTTTGCCTGGGGCCCCTGGGCCCCACGAGAAAGTCTGTGACTTGGGGTGGGGGTTTCGAGGCACCCTCCAGAGGGTCTAGAGACAGATCAGGCACAAGAGCAGCAGATGATGGAGCCCCAGGAAAGACTGTAGATGCTGAGCTCCGGTGAGGACAAGGGGATGCCAGGAAGGAGAGCTGTCCTCAGACAGCTGGGAGCTCCGAGTCTGGACTCTGCCCTGTGTGCCTTCTCCTTGGGTTATTTTAACCTGTATCCCTTTGCTGTAGTAAACCAGAGCCATGAGTACGTCAGCTCTCAGTGAGCCTGAGTGGCCTACTGGGGACCCTGCACTTGCAGCTGCGCACACGGACTGTTCCCTCCAACCCTGCAATAATGTTAACTCCATGTACTTGCCTGCGTTTGTGAGACTGGACAACCATCCGGAAACATGCTGACAGTAAATACCTCTGGGGCGCAGCACCACGTCCATGTGTGTTCTCGTCTATTTGCATATGTGTGTACGTAAGCACCTGCAACAGTCCCACCTCTGCTCTACCACTCACGTGGTTGCAGGCTCGGCGAAAAGCAGTAGACCACTTTCCACTGTGAGCTGGGCTGGGACACCTCGGTTTGCTCCTAAAATTGTTTATGCTGCTTGTTCACATTCTCCCTATTGCATAGCTTGTTTGAGATTATGTAAACCAACTACCTGTTAATGTAAAATGAAAGAAAGTTATTTCTATGAAGACCAAGATAAATGATTTGGAGACTCAAGATAAAGGCAAGTTGAAGTTGCTTTAAAATCGATTTTGAATTAGGTACAGGCAAGATAACTCTTAAACAGAAAATAATTTTTGAATATTTGGAAGAATTCTGGTCTTAGATTTCTTTACAAATACACTTGATTTCTCAGTTCACTTCAGAAAAATACTGAAACTGCACATCTTAGGAGGACAAATTAAGGATATAGCTTATACTAAAAACAGAGACTAAAAACCCAGTCCTCAGACCGGTGCTTACTCGGAGTCTTCGGGCCCATACTGAAACAACCAGAGTGGCGACTGGAGCTAGAACTGGCCATCTGGGGATGGCGGCCAGCGATGCGGTGGCCTCTGGGCAGGGTACTGACCAGCAAGGGATCAGGGGACTTTCTGGAGCAATGAAACTGTTATGCACCCTGACCGATGCTCTACATTTGTCAAAACTTACCAACATGAGGTGTTAAAACCTGAAGGTTTCACTGTATGAAAAGTGTATCTCAATAAACTTGTTTATTGTTATTGTTTATTGTTAGAAATTAAGGCACAGCTACAAATTTTAACTTAAAAATATATGTAAAGTATGCTTCCTTATTTTTTTATTACCTATTTTCACCAGCTTTTATAAATAACTGACAGATCCTGCTGGCTTCAGAAAGTATTCCTTCTGTTACTTTCACAATGAAGAAATAAATGTATTTTAATGATTTATTTATTTTAGAGACATATACAGAAAGAGAAAGAGTGTGCACAAGCGCAGGGGGGAGGGGCAGAGGGAGGGGGAGAGAGAAAATCTCAAGCCGACTCCGTGCTAAGCATGGAGCCCAATGAGGGGCCTGGCCCCACGACCCCGAGTTCATGACCTGAACCGAAATCAAGAGTTGGACACTGAACCAACTGAGCCACCCAGGTGCCCCAGGAATAAATGTATTTTAAATAAAATAAAATAAAATTTAGTAATTTTCATCAGTATCAGGGGTGGAGGCAGGATCCTAACCAGCCACCTTAGAGTAAGAACTTTCCCAGTTAGAAATTTGACTGAAGTTGAGGGCACATAAGGGTCCTGGAGAGCTGCCTAAGATACAGAAAATGTCCCACCTTTTAGAATTCTAACATGGTAGAGAAAACCCTCCTTTCATCATGGGTGACCGGTGCCCAGGACCCAGGAGGGGAGCCTCCCTGGCCCCAGCTCTCTAACAGGACACCCAGGGCCATGACATAACTCCTGGAAGGCCACCCGGGTGGGCCTCCTTGCTGGGCAGGGGGTCACCACTGTTAGCAGCGGTGACGATATGAATACAAATGAGAAGATGTTATTAAACACTGTTTATCTGAAGAGACATTTTCACCCTTGCACCTGCTCCAATCAGACGTGTGGCCTCTGACTGCAGACGGTCTGCAGTGATGATCACAGAAGCAAATGGGTGCCGTGAGGCCCCCTCCCTCCCCTCTGCATCTGCCTCAGACTTCCCTTCTCATCCTTCCCTCAGAAATGAGCTGCAGAGACCCAATACCAGGCTGACAATGATTGCAGCTTTCTCTTAAGGAGGACTGCAGGGAAGGACCCAGGGCAGGCTTAACGCGGCCAAAGGCACTTCCAAGTTCACATGCATGGTATTGACTTCTGGAGGGAGTCCTGTGCACAGGAGAGAGTCAGTGCTTTCTCTGAAAGCCCAGGCGTGATACAGGGGGTGAAGGCCGTTTGCAAGTGAGGCAATGAGGCCAGGGGCAGATGGCTGCAGCCCTGGAGGCTGGGGTGGCCCTCCTGGGTCTGGGATCCTGGTGCATCTGTGGCAGGGACACTGCTCTGCCCTTGGGCCCTCAGAAGCCCAGGCTGACCCACACTTACAGGGAGCAGAGGATGGAGCCCAGGCTAGTGTTCTGGGTAGCTGAAGGCAATGCTCTCCCAGGGCTCACTTCCCATCCTCCATCTCCCAGAGAGGAGGCTTCTAGCCACGGTGAGACTCTGCCCACCCTGGAGTTTAGACTCTACTGGGGGTCCTGCGAGATCTGAGGGGACTGGCTCACTCTTTTCAGGAGTGGAGACAAGAAGACCCTGCAAGTAGGCTCCCCAGGGGAGAGAGACTGAGTTCCTGACCTTGGCCTGAGAGCCCAGCCCTGCCTGCGGGGCTGATTCTGGCCTCACCCCAGGACCCAGGAGGTGCCTGAAGGGAATGCAGTGACGTTTTCACCAAATCCCAGTGAAGAGAGACACTTCACTAATTGATGGGATAAAGGAACAAATTGCTGAGAGGTGCTGGGTGCAGGCCCCTGTCCTTTGGGGTGGAGGTCACTTGTGCTGGTGTAAGACCCTCCCCACCAATGTCAGGGCTCAGCAGAGACTCAGCATAGACCCAGCACAGCTGTGCCTGCTCTTGGCCATCTGCTGATACCGGGCTCGGCTCTGAGGCCTACGGTCCTGTCCCTCTGCAGCTGCTCTGGGCTGGGCTCACACTGCGTTAATCCATACACTTCCAGGATCCCAGGGTCAGGAACCAGGGAAACA
Organism: Neomonachus schauinslandi; assembly: GCF_002201575.2. NCBI lineage: Eukaryota > Metazoa > Chordata > Mammalia > Carnivora > Phocidae > Neomonachus > Neomonachus schauinslandi. Next base: position 176,405,568 of record NC_058407.1, on the reverse strand, counting down.
AGGTCAGTGTGTCGAGATGTCTGGAGACAGCAGACTGGTGGTGCCCTAAGAGGGACCCCCTTTGCAGATTCAGGTCGGGAGGGCACCAGCAAGTTCCCGCCACTTGTGCGCGTGGGGTGGGGGTAAAACACAGGCACCCAGACTACCTACCAAACCTTTTTTCAAGCTAACACCTTACGGGAGGTGACTCGGCACAAGCCCCCACATACTGCCACACAGGGACCCCGTGCCCACGGGCCAGCCTGGGAGAGAGCAGCTACAGGGTGCTCTCCCTCCCTCCCAGGCAGCTGGGGCCTCTTGTCAGGAGACACCACTCGGCAGAGGCCACTCTCTCATTACAGCATTTGCAGGAACACACTCCTTCCAAGGGAGGAGGTCATGCACAGTGGACACGGGGCGACGGAAGCTACTACATCGGACCAGGTCTCTTTTCAGTGTTGGCATCGCCAGGATTACAGCCTTTTCAGAGGGGCTTCTGTCTAGTTTTCAAATTACTGGTGATCACTTCGTATTAAAGGTAATCTTCCGATCTGAAGAGAAGACTTGGAATACATATGCAAGATTCAGGCAGGACTTTGAGTACGCGCCCTGTGAGTCTGCGTGGCTGAGGTTTGCAGGGGCTTGTGGCCTGACTCTGGCCGTGTCCAGACAAGCCTGACTGCTGTGGGCAGCACTTAGATTGGTACCAAAGAAGTCAGCCTCTCCAGAGGGAGGAGGAATGTGTGTAGGGCTGTGGTTTTGTCTTAGCATTCCTGAGTCTAGACATGGGATAAGACCTTGGGATGATTCTCAGGGTCTGGAAGGAAAGCCAAGGGCATGCAGTGTGAGCACAGCATGTGCAGGGATGTGGGCAGCAGGGACTGTGACTGTCTGTATAGCAATGCACCTGTGCCTCCGTAGACCCTCTCAGCATCACCTCTGAGGAGGCCAGATGGCCACAGCCGTGCACAGTTCCTGAATCCTCACACAGTGGAGGCCTTTTAGACTGAAAGAAATTGCAGAAACTCATTTTCAGCTTGGTGGCCTCGTGTCCCACTGTGGGCAACCCTGTGCCCAGGGGACCACTGGGCGGGACCACTGGCCTACGTCCTGTGCATGGTCCAGTTTCCTTTCCCAGACACTGCAGGGTCCCCATCCTCTGCAAGAGAAACCCCCAAATCAGAGTGCAGGGGAAATAGCAGGGAGAGGGGTTCTGCTGTCTACCCACAGAGAGTGGCATGAATCAACGTGCAGCGTTACATAGGATTTACACAACCCTGAGTGTCAAAAGGCCCCATGATGATTCTTTCTTCACCAAGATGCCCTGACCTAGGCTACAAGAGGTCACCTGATTTCTTTCCAAAACATCCTAAGTGAACACTACAGCATTTCTCCATGTATTTGAATGTCAAGGTATCCCCACCACACCCCATATCTGCGATTTGTGCTGAGCTCTGCTTAGAAAATTTTCTCCTTGGGGCGCCTGTGTGGCTCAGTTGGTTAAGCATTTCACTCTTGATTTCAGCTCAGGTCATGATCTCAGGATTGTGAGATAGAGCCCCGCTTTGGGCTCTGCGCTGGGATGGAGCCTGCTTAAAATTCTCTCCCCCTCCCTCTCTCTCTGCCCCTCCTTCCCCGACCCTCCCTCTCTTAAAAAAAAAAAAAAAAATCCTCCTTAAGCTCATGAAGGGACCTAGGGCTCCCTGGGAATCACATGGGATGTCCTCCTTAAAGACTGCATTGTACGTGTCAGTAGCTCATTTCCTTCTCCTGCTGAGTAACAGCCGACTGTATGGATAGAACACAGTTTAGCCATTCTCTACATGGGCATGGGGGCTGTTTTCAAGTTTGGTTATTATGAACAAAGTTGTTGTAAACATTTTTGTACAAGTCTTTTTCAGACATGGGTCTATTGAAATGTCATTTCTCATGGGTAAATACCTAAGAGTCGAATTACTGGCTCACAGAGTAGGTATGTACTTAATTCTGTAAGAAATTGCCAGAACTTTTCCCAGAGTGGCTCTACCATTTTACACACCACATCCCTATCTGCTGGGTGTCTAGTGGCATCTTATTAGAGTGAGCCTAACTTACATTGCAGTGAAGTCCAATTTATCAGTAAGACAAACAAGTTGGAAGCTTAAGATGCTACACACAGACTCACCATACGATGTGGCGGCTTCCCCCACAAATAATTTACCCGAGAGAAAAGAGCACATACGTCCACACAGAAGCCTGAACAGAAGTGTTCACAACAGCCCAAACCTGAAACACCCATATGCTCATCAGCAGGATGGCTAGAAAACTTGGGATGACAGCACTCAGCAATACGAAGGGACCGGCTGATAGCAAAGACGTGCTGAGTGAATAAACCACTAACCAGTACATGCTATATGATTCCACACATATGAAATTATAGAAAGTGAGGCCAGATGCTTGGTTCTGGGACCTGTTCTGAAATCATAAGCTGTACTACAGTTGTGTTATTAACCTAGCCCCACGTTCTCTTCTTTTGTGTTTTCTTAAGCCCTGTGCATGACTCATCATTAACTTTGCGCTTGTCACTCTACCCCGTCTGCACAAAGATTATAAGAATCTGATGAAAAACAGATGATAACATTTTTCTTAAAACTATCTGATGTATACCAGGTCCCAGATGGCGCTTCACTGTCCGGGAGAGGGTGTACCTTCAGTGGTTTTAAAACTGCCCCCTCGTTTCAAGAAGCCCATAAACTTCCCTTCACATACTCACATTCCCAACCACTCATATGTAAACTGCCCCTAGATTCAACAAAGCAAGGCAGCTTTGGGAATGACCCCCTGCCCTTCCGAAAATAAAGCTTGCTGTGCTTCAAAGCCACTGTCTCAGTCACTGGCTTACTGTGCATCCGGTGCACGAACAACAGGACAAATCTCCACAGGTGCCTGGGACTGGGGTGTGAGGGACTGGTTGTGAAGGAGCCCACGGCAACATCTCTGGTGAGGGAGAGGTTCCAGATCTCTACCGTGGTCATGGTTACATGGGTGCTCACATGTGCCGAAGTTCGTCAAAACGTACACCCAAAGGGTTGCATTTTATTTTATGTAAGTTACACCTCAATAGAGCTGATCTTTAAAAAGATGCAAATACTGTTTCTGGCTCAACACATCTTCAGTAAGTAATCCCCCTCTTCTACAGCAGCACCACCAACCGAGTCACACCTTTGCCTTGTGTCTACAGTCTCGGAGACTGTCTCGACAACATAAACACCCTCTTCATTCTCCATAGTTGCCTGCTTTGCCACTTCCCTGTACTGAACACGGCAGAAACTTCAGAAAACCATATGTGTTCACTCATTCACTCAGCCGGCCAGGCAACAAGTGTTTATTGGGTCTGTTAGCTCCAGGCACTGTGTTAAGAGAGGCTGGAAGTGTAAATAAGACACAATGTCCACGCTGTATCTTAAAAGAGGCAGGGAGACACAAAGTGCAATCAGTACAGAATGGCATCAGCAACTGGCTGTGCAAGTCTAAGTCCTCGGGCACAGTATGCCCACAAAGGAGGGATCCATGTCCTCTCCAGGGTCAGGAAAGGGTACAAAGAGGTGCCGTGTGAGGTAGGTCTCAAAGTGCTGATGGAGGAACGAGGGAGCACATGGAAGGGCATCAGAGAGATGAGGAAAACGGATGAAGGAATATGGCGATGGCACGGTGAGCAGACCTGGAACATGGGGAGACCAGTCACGGAGGGCGAGCTGGAGCTGAAGGTCCTGGCCCCGGGCAGCGCACACCCCCCTTGTACACCCGTACGTGGGACATTGTCCGCAGGTGTGGCCTCTGACACCTCATTTCTCTTACATGGGAATGTAAAAGTACAGTTTCATTTATTTAAAACCAGTCACATACTTGAACATGTTCATCTGCCACGACCTGCCAACTCCAATTACTCCTTCAGAGACAATAACGCAGAAGGAAAGCGATAACGAACTCCAGATTTACCTGTGACACCCGACCCGGGGCGGGGGGCAGAACCGCCAAGGGGTCACACACGATCTGTAAAGGTCCATGGCTTAATCCTGCAGGGGTACAATTATACAAAGGTGAAGAAAAGATTATTTACAACCCTAATCTAAACTCGCGATTAGAAACACCAGAAACTATACTGTGTTCTTCATTGCCACCGAGGACATACTTTCCTCAACCAAGCTGCTTCTAAGGAATAGTCACTAAAATCGAATTCCAGCACAGCACACGCGACACCTGTACGGGAAAGGCCCACAAAGGAACGCGAGCGAGAACGCCGCTCACCCCTTCTCTGAACACACAGACGGTCGTCCACAGCAGGCAGGGCGCTCACACTTGCCGCCTCCGGACGCGAGGGGCTCAGCCCGCCCCCACCGCCACGACCCCCGTCCGTTCCCGTCTGGGGAAAGATCGTCAGCCGGTCTCCGGCGCTGGCAGCGCGGGAGGGGCAGGCTCCGGCGACCACCGCCGGGCAGCCGGGCGCTCCCCAGGACGCCGGAGGGGGCGGGCACCGCGGCGCGCGGAGGGAGTCGTGGCTGGGAGCAGAGCTGCCACGTTCGCGGGGGGCGGGAGTCAGCTTCTCGCGAGGTGACAGGGCAGGGGACGCGGGGGTTCCCGTCGCCTCTCGATGGCGTCACAGGCCTGCGCGGACCCTGACGTTCAAAGGCCCCGGCGCGGCCGCGCACAGCACGGAAGAGGAACCCGCGGGCGAGATGGGCGACACACGCTGGGGGACAGAGGGCCAGCCTCGCTCCTCGGCCCGCTTGGCTGCCTCGTCGCTGGCCTACGGTCCGCGCCTGCGCTGGCACAGTGAGCCTGCGCAGTGCCGTCGTCATCGCCTTTTCTCCTCAGGCACATTGGAGTCTCGCTGAGCGGCCGCGCGCACCAGGCAACTCAAGTCAGGACTTTGGGCCCGCCCAGTTCGGAGGCGCACGCTGTACCTGGGTTTTCCGCCTGCAAAGGGCCCACCCCTCAGCTCGCCCGACGACCATCTTGCCCCGCTCCCCCAGTGTCTCCGTTTGGGCACGCAGGAGCACCTCTCCTCACTCTCCGTCCCCTAACGTCTTGTAGCGGCCAGGCTGTGCGGCTCTGCGCGTGCGCCGGGCCTCTCACCCCCTTCAGCCTCCTCTAGCCGTGCGCGGCTCCGGTACCACGCTCTGCGCGTGCGCAGAGCGTCTTCCTCCCAGCCGTCTGTCCCGGACGTCGAGGGGCGCTGTGCTCGGCTTTGCGCGTGCGCTGAGCCGCACCTTATCCCGGCGGTTTATGTGGCAGTATCTTGGAGAGCTGCGGCTCTGCGCTCCTTCTGCGCGTGCGCGGCCTGATAGACGTGTTAGCGTCTGGGTTTGCACCTCTAGCTGAGGGTGCTCACACACACGGTGCTTGCAGTTTTTTATTTTAAGCATAAGGTTTCTCCAACAAGGACGTCACAAGAAAAAAAAGATTTATTTATCTGAGAGAGAGAGAGCGTGAGCTGGTGGAGGAGCAGAGGTAGAGTCTCCAAGCAAACGCTCGGCTGAGCGCGGAGCCCAATTCTGTCTCACAACCCATGAGATCATGACCGGAGCTGAAATTAAGTCAGATGCTTAACCTACTGCACCACCCAGGTGCCCCGCACTAATGCTCTTTTTTGAACATATTTATGACGGGTCACTTTAATGTCCTCCTGGTGGCCTCCGTACCACTGATCATCTTGGCTCATTTAGGTTCTAAAAACCCGAGGCCAAGGAAGGTCCTTGGTGCCTTGTGGGGTCTTTGTATTGTTAGCTGGGGAGGTCGTTTCTCCCAGGGGGTCTCAGCGCCAGGAGCCCCTCCTGGACTTTGTGGGGTCAGGAACCTGGGGAGTGGGCGGAGACCCCTCAGGGCAAGTTCACTAACATGCTCAGCACCAGAAGGGACTGTGGGAAAGTTCCACTTTTAGATGGGGAAACTGGTCCTGGGGTGTGAACTAGGGGTGTCCCAGAGATGCCTGCTTGGCCAGAGTAAGTCCTCACAACCTTTGCTCCAACCCCAGCTCTGAGACCTTGCCCTCCAAAGGGCAGCCTTTCTTTGATGGCCCTCGTGGATGCATGGTGATTCACAGTCCAGGAAGTGGGTAGGAGAGGCTGGGTCAGAAAAGCCAGAGAGCATGGCCCTGTGTGGGGTACAGAAGGGCCAGTGTCAATCGGGGGTGGGGTGGGGGATGCTAAGTTAAGCTGCACAATAGTGGGGAGAGAAGGTACGTGCCATGGCCAAACAGACTCTGTGCAGTCTGGGGCTGAGGGGTCAGAGTGATGCCTCCTTTTCCCTTTGGTTGGGAGATGGCCTGGGTGGGGCTGCAGAGACTCCTCCTGTTCAGAGTTCGCCCACCTTGAAGGTGCCCCAGAGCTACTTCACACCCCACGCCCCCTGAGGTGCCCACCCATCTCACCACTTGTATATCTTGAGATCTGGGGGCTGTGGCTATGGGATGCTTGGGTATTGGGATGAGGAGGGGTGGGAGGTATGTCTTGTCCTAAGCACAGTATATGCAAGCATGATGTATTAGTACAAGACAGTGAAAACAAGGGCCAGAGAATCACGGCCAGGCTGCAACCCAGTGCTTGGAATGAGAACGAGCAGTTTAGGCCCAGGCTGAAATGTAGGCTGGGAGGGAGGACCTCCAGGAGGAAGGCAGGGGACCTGGCACCTCCAGGGTGGGGAGGGGTGAGAGCGACTTGGACCTGGCAGATTGAAGGGGGCCAGGCAGCCAAAGCAAAGTCCCCATAGGCAAATTTGAATGTGTCCTGCATTACAGATAAGAGCAATATTAGACCAACATAGATATGTTATCCGTCCCAGAATGTTGCCTGGAATTTCTGTTATGATTTGGTTTTAGATTATATTTCTGCTTGATCTGTCTCTTTCTCTTAAAAAGGGAATACAACATGGCAGTTCTGGCTATCTCTGTCCTGGTTCATCAAGATTTTAGTGCACTAAGATTTTATTGGCTAATTAGAATTAATTGTAACTCTGGGATACTTAATAATGCCATTATGCAATGTTCTCTGTTGCCCATGAAGAATGAGATCAAGTGCATGTGGCACGGACAGGATCTGTTCCTCATCGGCCACTCTAATGGGGTCACATAAAGTAGCCCTGGGTGGGAAGGCCCAGTCACTGAACTGCCTCCACAGCCCTTCCAGAAGCCCCACACTCAATTCTGGGGAGTTGAAAGCACTTTAGAGATCAAGGGAATAATGAGAGACATAGATGAGACAGCTCACAGAATCCGCTAGCACGATTTTTTTTTTAAGATTTTATTTATTTATTTAACTGACAGAGAACTAGAGAAAGAACACAAGCAGGGGGAGTGGGAGAGGGAGAAGCAGGCTTCCCGCGGAGCAGGGAGCCCAGTGTGGGGCTCGATCCCAGGACCCTGGGATCGTGACCTGAGCCGAAGGCAGCCGCTTAACCGACTGAGCCACCCAGGCGCCGCTAGCACGATCTTTTAAAGATCCATCAGCAACAATGTCAAGCCCAGATGGCTTGGTCCTGAGTTCCCTCATCATCAATATAGCTTTTATTCTGGTTCCTCTGAATTATTTGTGCAGAAAATTGGTTTTGCCTAGCTGGAAAGACCTGTTTATATGCACATTTCTTTTTAGACAACCCCTCTATTGTCACAGATTTTTTTCCTATTTTTGAGTAATTCCTGGGAATAACACAGAAGAGGCATTAGAAATGACTGTCACCTGGATGCAAGTCCCAGTTTTTCCTCCAGCGCACTCTCCTACAATGAGGTGAGAGTGGAAACTGCTGTATTTTTAGATGAAATTTCTTTGGGAAATAGTTTCTATTTTATCAGTAATTCTCTGGCTATTTTTTTGGAGGGGGGGAGCTCTGGCTAATATTGTAAACCAATATTCATAAAGCTACCTAAGAACTTCGGGATAAATGGATTGTAATGGAGAAAAGCTGTTCTCCAGTGCGCATTAGAAGCAGACCTTGGCAAATAAGGGCACAGAGAAGATGCTAACAAACGAGAGGGATGGCTCCCAGGGCCAAGAGAGAGCATCTGAAAACAAGACAGGCGTGAACACATATCTGCAGCGGGACAGCAACAGGGCCTCCCAGAAGAACTGGGCTGTGCTAGCTGATCCCCACACATCTAGGAGCAGTCGGCCTGTCCTGTCCGTCCCCGACAACATGAAGATCTTGGTGCCCTGCCTGGCCCTCTGCCTCTCCAGCTCCCCTCAGATGGCTGTTTTTATATTGCAAAGCTGATAAGATGTCTCTTTTGTTCCATAACCATAATTAAGTCTCTCTAGGTCTCGGGTGTCTGTGTGGTAGTGTGTTTAGGGCCCAGTATAGCAGTCCCCCCCCGCCCCTCTGCAGGCCCAGAAGCATGAGACTGAGCCAGTGGGAAGGAAACATTGCCAGCGCTAAGGCCAAATACTTTTTCCATATGAGCCATTTTTTCTTTAGAATAATGCCACAATTAAATTTCTTTACAGCAATAACTTTATCTCTCAAAATTATAATTGTTGTTCTTTTTTGGTACAAGAGATTAAATAAGGTCAACATATCACAGTCTCCTTCTCAGCAGTCTCTAGGAGGCTGGTTCTTTCCGGTGACCCCATCCCTTCGCTCACCACCCAGAATCTCCAGGACCCCGGCCTGTGGCTACTGCCATCCCTGAGCCGTCCCTTCCTTCCCACAGCCCTGCTCTTCTGGTCTGGGACCTGCTCTGCTCCACATCTGCATTCACAAGGGAGCTGAGAGGTTGCTGCGGCAGGAGCTGAGAAGTGCCAACCGGGCTTACCGCTTGCACCCCAGTGGTCTGGTCTTTCTGGAGACATCTAGGGAAACACTGGTTCATGGGCACTCCTGAGGGGGCAGAAGGCTGGTCCTAGGGGCACGCCACTAGTCCCTGCCCATGACCCAGTGTGGGTGGCGAGGGTTACTTCTGCAAATGCCGAGACCAGGCTGGGCTGTTCACACCCCCAGAGCAGAGATGAAGGACTTTCAGGGTTTTGTGGGGCAGGAGTATTTGCCCAGGCTGCTTCTGAATGGAGCCTCCCACCCCCCGGAATACACAGGGATTGTGTTTGTGACATGGGTGCAACTCACAATGCCCAGGGTAATCCCAAAGATGTAAAGAGCAGGGGAGATAGTCAGGGTAAGTCTGTGCAGCTAGTGACAGTCCCTACAGGCCACTGGCCACAGGCAGACTCCTCTTGGGACTAGCCCAGGAGACTGCACAGCTGTGCTCAGTGGGGCCTCCTGATCGCTTGTGGCTTTTCCTTGGAGTAAGGAGGCAGCCTGTATGGCCTCGTTGGAGTCCTATCAGCAGCTGCAGGAGCTTTCCCCACCAACTCTCCACCATCCACACGGGCAGCCGTGCTTTCAGGCTGTAATTACGGAAAAAATAAACATTTTAGGAGACGTTGCAGGATGGGACACTTGCTGCTCTCTTCTGAAGCTGTAAACGTGATGGATGACCCATTGTTGGATGATTATGAAAGATGAACCAGCTTAAATTTCAACAGAACCTAAAATATCATCAATGAGCACAGTCAGCTTAATGGTTCATAAACCAGCTGCTTAATTGTTGTGACACAGAAGGTCGAGAAAGATTGCCTGGCGTTTTTCCAAAAGAGGTTAGCCGAGAACATGGATTTCCTCAGTAGCCTTCTGGTTCTTTTTCCTTCGTGTCCTGCAGCCAGTGATCTGGAGAGTTCCGGACCTGCCTTCTATGCAGGACATGTTTTTCTTGGGCAGCAGCATGGCTGTGCATTTGGGAGCCAAGTGCCGGTGACCAGGCTGGCCAGGGCTCAGCTCACACGGAGCTCAGGGCCCTGCGGGCAAGTGACACAGGCCATCAGAGGGCACGGAAGTTACCAGTGCCTGTGAGCGTACAGCACCCCCTGGGCACAGACTCTACCGGGATCCAAAGGCTGGTTGCACAGAGCAGTGATTAAGAGAATGGGCTTGGGACAGGACAGATACGCCATGCACCTGCTGCACGACCTTAGGCAGGGGTAATCACACCCACTTCAGGGGGCCATCAAGAGGTGCAACATAATGAGATGCCTCATGTGAGGAGTGTGCCTAATCCCAGCCCGTGGGCAGGTGGCAGCAACGCATGTCCCTCTTCCAGGTTCCTCTGGCTACTGCTGCCCCCTGGTTCTGTTTCTGTTCAAACCTCAGCATGACAAGCAGCACAAAAGGAAGGCCTGTGAAGGGAGGGCAGGGTCTGCAGGGCAGAAAACCCTGGTCCAGGAGATCTTACCTGGAGAGCACAGCCCAGGGCTTAACCTGATTCCAGCAGGTGAGCAGCCAGGTGTGGAACCATGTTGCTCCACTGATTTTTCTAAACGGACAAAATCAGAAAGATGGGACTTCACATTTACTAGGTGGGGGAGGGGTGCTTGTGATTGAAGAATGGACAAAGTCAGGGTACATTGAGTCAGAACCAAAAACAGGTACTGTGGATTTCCTGGAACATGGGAGAGGTGCATCCTGAATATCAAAGCAGTGCGGTCAGAGTGATTAGCAGTTCTCCTTGGACAGCAGCCTGGGGACTAAGGGCCACCACAAAAACTGGGACATGACGGAGGATGCTGATACAGGTTCTGAGCAATGTTATACTGTAGGGGAGACGGCCCTGTAATAATCGCAGAGGTGGCCACTGGTGTTTATTATTCCCTATGATTTGGTTCAGCTACATAAACAGAAAGCCAAAATAACACTGGGTAAAATAAGTCCGAAATGCATTCTCTTTCTGGTGAAGGAGGCCTGGAGGTTGGCATTCCCTGCTTGCATGAAATTTGCAGTGGGGCTACCAGCGAGCAGGAATTCTTCCATCCCACCGTGTGTGGCTTCTGTTCTCCCTCCACAGTGGCTGCCGGAGCTCCAGCCTTCATGTCTGGTCACGCCCTGTCTTCAAGGGGGTCTCCAGAAGCTCTCAGACACCATTCCTGCTTATACACCGTCATCCCCAACCTAGTTACTCACCTGCACTGACTGCAAGGGAGTCTGGGAAGTGCATCAGTAATTCAGGTGGGAGAACTGTCACTAAGAAGAAAGGAAGGATCGATATTGGTTGTGATGTTGTAACATAATAAAAAATATATGGTTTGGTCTTCATGTCCAGCTCCTAGCCAGAGCTCCTAAAAACTTCGTACTTTCCTAAGTGATGGTGCCAGGAGCATCTTTTGTTCTGGTATTTGGACTTTGACCCCAGTTCCCAGCACAGAGCTCCTTTGAATTTCCTGGGTTATCGGAACATTTTTTTTTATTCCAATGAGGTGGCTTTTGGTGGGTCCTGGATAGTCACCAGAAAGACCAAACCTTAATCAGAAGCTTGGGACTTTCAGCCCCATGCCCTATTCTCCAGAGAGGGAAATGGAGTGAATAATTGATCATGCCTGCATGCTGAGCCTCCATAAAAACCCCAATAGTATAGTGTTTGGAGCACTTCCAGGTGTTGGTGAACACATCCACCTGTAGGGAGAAGGGTTAGGGTTACCCCTTCTGAGCCCAGCCACCAACCTGGTCTATGACTTTTAAAAAATTTGTTTAGGGCCACCTGGGTGGCTCAGTCAGTTAAGCGTCCGACTCTTGGCTTCGGCTCAGGTCATGATCTCAGGGTCGTGAGATCAAACCCCATGTGAGGCTCTGCACTGGGCATGGAGTCTGCTTTTAAGATGCTCTCCCTCTCCCTCTGCCCCTCCTCTCTCTCTCAAAAAAAAATTAAAATTAAAAAAATTTAAAACGTATTTAAACCGAGGACTCTGAAATCCTTTATCAAATTGTGCTTTCGGCATGGGAGTCCGACAGAAGGCACTTCCCACCATCTTGCTCCTTCTGCTAACGTGCAGTTGGGCTGTGTTACTCAGCTGTTGGGAAACAATTAAACCTAAATTATTTGTTGCTCTTTTATTCAGGAAGAGCCTATGAAATATGAATTCTAACGGCAAAGTTTTGATCATCAAAGCTGTTCACTTTCAGCAAATTTTCAGGTCTCAACAGACCTCCTTCATTATGGGATGGCCTGCTTCTGACACCCATTCTCATCTCAACTGGGCCCATCGGAGGCCCCTCACAGAAACGCACACGATGTGCATGATGAAACGCAGACTTGAGGGGATCAAAGGGAAGAGGAAAGGAATATCTGCAGAATAATGTTTTTCTCCTGGGTCCCCACTCAGTTGCCAGAGCAGGACTCCCACCTGCCTGTGGGGGCTGAGATCTGTCACAGCCCGAGGACAGTGCTGGGGTGGCCCTCGGCCTCAGAACTGTCACCTGGGCTTCCCACACAGGAGCACCTGAGTGCAGTCCCAGAGGGGCTGGAGGGGTGCCAACATGGCCCACACAGAGCTGCCTCGGAGCTGGTGGGGAGGCTGATGGGGCAGCGAGCTCCTTCGTCAGTGCAGATCTGATGAGAATGCCTTCCTAGAGATAATCTTCCTAGAGATTATATACTCCCACCTGCCTGTGGGGGCCAGAATGGCCAATGTCACATAGTAGATTTTATCCTTGCTGAGATGGGACGTTTGTGGAAGATCTACAGTCCTTGGCCCTGCCTGCCCCCTCCATCGAACAAGCCCATTCAGTGAACCCCAATGTGTTCAAGCTTGAGAGCCACAGCATCTGAGTAGTGACAAAGGTCGCTGGAGGTCGGGGAGGCTGCACCTGTTCTAACTGGGTGACTCAGGCCATAACAAAGATCAAAGCCAAACTAAATCAGACAAAACACAAGTTACAACATAATCATTCTATTAGCTTGGGTCATTGAAAACCTCCTAGATCTCCAAACCATGACCCTGGGCCCTCCCTGTGCATCCGCCTCACTCAGGAAGCCCCTCGCAGAGGGCAGCAAGGCAGCCCCGGGCTTGTGTCACCCTTGGAGCTGGTGACCTCTGTCCCCAGACGTGTGTTCACATCAGCCTGGGAGATGGTCTCAGCCTGGACCAGGCGTGTGCCCAGAGAGACCAGGGGCTCTGATGGGCCAGGCTCAGCCAGGAGCTGCCCCCACGAGGTGCCCCCAGACCCCGCCAGGTGGCAGGGACAGAAGAAACCGTGTCCCGGCAGAGCTCACCCCAGGCTGCAAAGGCCACAGCTCTTCTCAGCACTGCAGGTTCTCCACACCGGAGAATGGGAGGAATTGCCGCTCCCTCGGAGCCCTCGGGCCCGTGACGGGCCTGGCCGCATTCACAGGTCTGCAGGGCGCTGAGACTCCCAGGGCTCATGGGTCTGAATGGGAGGTGCTGGAGCAAAGACTCCCACACCCCATCCTGTTCTACTGGCTCCTCGGCGGGTGTCCAGTCCCTGCTGGATCTGCGGGTGGGCGTCGGGGTGTGGAGGCAGAGACCTCCCACGAGGGGATGTGTTGCTCTTTCTCCTGAAGCCTGCTGGAGAGGTTGCACGGGCAGCCGCTGGAGAAGGATTCGTTGAGCAATCTTGTATTCTGCAAAGTAAAAATAAAAAGCCCAGGTCCCTGTTTACAGGAAGGTAAAGAAATCATAGTTATCAAAGGCAGCAAAGTAGTCATTTAGTTCGATACGAGGTGTATACTTAAAGTGTCTGAATGTTTCCTGCCGGAAGCATTTTCAAAGGCATTTCTCCCCGCTGCTGCTTCTGTTGGCCAGCCACCCAAGGAGCTAACACCCACCTTGGAGGAGGGTCCGGAGGGACGGTCCACAGGATGCGGGAGTAGGAGAGCTTCGAACCACCCCTACGGGAGCGAGGAGGCATGGCCTCCGTTGGCAGCAGTGCCTGCTGGGGGCCATCCCCGTGGGCCAGCTCGGGCCCCCCCAGCACTGGGTTTCATCAGCAGGCACCTCAACCCTCTGGGAGACAGATTCCCGGGGCTCAGGGAGTGAATCTGTCACAGGCCCAACGTTCTCACTGCACTGCCACCCTCGTGAGCACCTTCCCACGAGGCCCGAGCCGTTTGCAAGGACCCTTGCTGTGTGCTCTGAACAGACACTGTTGCCAATGGGGACTGGGGTTTCTTGGACGACGTGCGCCCCTCATTTACAATGCCTTCGATTCATGGGATCCTGGGAGCCAGGGCTCCAAGGCAAAGCTGAGTGAACCACCAGCTCCTCATCAGCGAACTGAGCAATCAGCTCTTAGCCTAATTGAACCTAACTGGGTTCCGACAGCAGGTTTTCTTAGAGGAAGCTGTGCTCCCTCTGCCTCCCCGCCGTTAGAGATGATGATGTTCTCCCAGCTGTGAGGTTAATTTGTGGAGGACTCTAGGCTCTGGAGCCTGAGCACACAAAAACAGCAGTTGTCTGGAGGTTCATCCTACGGCTGGACAACCTTGTGCCCCAGACAGAGCCCCCCCTCTAAGGGACTAGAGATATTGCTTCTGGCCATTTGCCACATGCCTCTTAGGACCCCCCGCCCCCATCTGCCCTCCACCTCTGACCCGCCCTCTTACAGAACATGGGCTGAAGGCAGGAGACGTGGGGAGTTTGCTCACTCGGTGCTGGCCTGCCCATCAGCAGCACCCCAAGCAGGGGCTCCCACCCCCCAGAGTCAGGGACATGGGCTGCAGGCAGGAGACATGGCGAGTTTGCTGTCCACGAGCAGCAACCCCATGGGGCAGCGCTTCACTCCCAACTGCACTGCAAACACCAGTAGGGTTTGACACTTCCCTGGTCCCGGCAGTCGGACCATGTGGACCAGATCCATGGGGTCTCTGTGACTGGCCGCCCTTGCACCAGGCCTCTGGGGCAGGTGGACACGTCCTGGCCTGGAGCACAGAGCCAAGGTGGGCAGAAGGAACGAGTCATAGAGTGCCTCCCCCTGGCCTTGGTTGTCACTCCCCCCCGGTCCTGCGGTCCACAGCTCTGCAGGAGCACCCCTCAGTGTGGCCACGTGTGAAGCCCACAGGCCCCGCACGAGCCCTGAGCGGCTGACAAGACAAGCAGACGTCGCAGAGACCTGGCCTGTGCTGGGGGGCAGGCTGAGGCTCACAGGGTGAGTGGTTGAGGAGGTGGGGACTGGGGGGTGTGCTGGCCTCTAATTTGGCACACACTGGAGAATTCCTCTCTATAGGCTGTGGAGGCAATAAAGCCACTGAGGAAATGACCCACATTAAGCAGCTTCTGCGAAAGAGCATGGAACGCTTCCTCACAGGTCTGCGGGTTAGCATGAGTTTGGGGGTGCAGGCGTGTGCTTGGGTCTGGGTCTGCTCTATGTGTCTCTCATTCTTCTGGGTCGGTGGTGGCAGCAGAAGCTCAAGAAGAGAAACCCAACCCCTCAAGCACGTTGCAGGGCTGGCTGATATCACACCCACCAAACTCCCACTGAAAGACAGGGTCCTGCGGTGGAGGCCAAGGGCAGGAGTGGTGCCCTGGTCTGGGCAGCCGTGAGTCTCGCCTCCGTGCCTGCTGCAGTCGTGTCCACGGAGCAGCTGGGGTGTTGGTGAACACACCCTGCATGAGACCCTGCGTTCCCAGATCTCTGCCTCCAAGGTTGAGTTCAGACTCCCTGAAGCAATGCAGAGCCCCTTGAGCCCCCACTAGCTCCAGGGTCCTGCACAACGTATTCTACCAACCCCAACATCAGCCCCAGCTCGGCACTTCTATACATTTGTGCTGACAGATACCACGTCTCCTTCCATCTCCACCTGGAAATGTTCTACTAACCCTTCAGGCTGGGTTAAATCAGCAAAGTGTGTTTGGGGCGGGCCTCATCCTGAGCTCCAGCCCTCCTGGCAGACACGCTGGGAGGAAGGTCCCGTGGGAGGGTGCTGAGCTCCAGTCCCTGGGCGGGGGAGGGGGAAGTTCTAACAGAAAGGCATGGAGTAGGTGGTCTGGGGACTCCTGCCCTGAGGCTTCACACCTGCCTGACTCGGTGTAGGAGGGAGGATGGGGAAAGTGGGTTTCAGTGGTCAAGGGATCTTCCCATTGGGCACCTGCCCAGGGGTCAGAGGCTGTTCTGCTCCTGGGCAGGAATCAGAGCCCAGGTGAAGGGGACCACACTCAGGAGTTTGGGTCCCATCCCAGCCACTCACCAGACTCTGCCAGCCCTGAGGACAGAGAGTTCCCCCTCTCAGGGACCAGGTCAGGTAGAGAAACAATATCTACATCCACTGATGCTGAGGAGGGAAAACAGAATCGGCATTTATGAGCACTTACTGTATGCTTGATTCTATCCTGGGTAACAACACAGTCCAGGCTCTGACGCATACCCGCCCTATGACCCTGGAAAAGCCATCTTAGTTTCCCCAAGCCTCTGTCTGCTCATTCTTAAAATGGGCAGAATAGTCCTTCCTGGCTGGGTGATTGGGAGCATGACATGAGACAGTCCCTCTCTGGATCCAGCTTGGCAAGCCCAGCCCACAGAAGCAACGCTGCAACATTTAGAGCCCACCGCATCCCCAAGAGTCCTCAAGAATCTCTCTGGAATTATGCCTCCTGACCAAACAGGAAGTTAAACAACCATAGACTGAGAGAGCCTGCCCCCACCCAGGCACTGAGGTCAAGGTGAGGCAGCTGCCAAGATGGCTCTTCTGGGGGCATCTACATTTGGTGCCCATATGTGCTGGGCCTTGCCGCCCTGCCTTGGAGAGACTAGGCTCTGCTCCCTCCCAGAGTCCAAGGCAAGTCTCCAGAGTCTGGTTGCTGCCAACGTTGTGGGTGGGAGCTCCTGGTCCTGTGTCGTGGCCTGGCCAGGCCACACATTGTCCGTTATCAGGCCTGTCTTGCCAGAGAAAGTGCTCAAGGCCCGACCAGCCAGCCCTCCCAAAGCAGGGTCCACTTGGAGCGACTGCCCATGTCGTCAGACAGGTGTGCCCAATGTGAAGGCATGGCTGGCACCCGGCGAGGTTGGGGTCTCTAATGGGTCCCTTAGATCCTGCAGGGGTGTAGGGGCATCCCTGGCACCACCAGAAGGGGGTGAGGAGAGGCCTGGGGGGGGTTCGGAGCCCCCACCCTTGGCAACCCCCTAGTAACTCCGTTGTGATGTTTTATCTGCTTTTATTTAAAAATCCATTAAAAACAGAATATAAAATCACTGAATCTAAAACACTTTAACAATCCAGAGGATTATTTCAAAGGGAAAATAGACTTGAGTAGCCCCCTGCCTTAGGGGGAGACCCTGCCTGTGAAGTCTTTAAATGGAGCCTTGTTGAAAGCAAGAACCCTTAAGTCAGTCCAGCCTTCTCCTGATGCCCAAGAGAATAGGTGTGCCTGTCCCCTCGCTGCTCCGGCTGCCCCTTCCCCCAGAGCACCCAGGCTGTATGGGGGGAACCTGTGTATTGGGCAGTCATCAGATGCCTCCTGTCGAGGGCTGCAATTCCCTCATTGTGTGGGCTCCAGCCTGGCTTTTAATAGCACCCACACCATTACCAGGAGGAGGAAATGGGCCCACTTACTCTGTGCGGATAAGAATTCCATTAATGTTCTAAGAATTCCATTAACGTTCGCTCTGACCTTTGCTAATTCCAGCATCATTAGCAGTGCATACGTTTCAAAATCTCCTTAATGCCAAAAAGCAGTAATGGGTGTCTGCTATGCTTGTTTAATGAGCCATAAAATGAACCAGTGGGTGATGTGTTTCTTGCCATCAAGCCCCTGGTTAAGTAATGGCCAGGCCGGTGGAATGAGGCTATGCATCTTGTCACCAGACAACAGCTCAAGGCACTGGCTTTCCTAATCACAATTGATTAAAAGGTAAAAATATTTATATGCACACATCTTATTTTCCATTATCTTAAAAATTTTTTCTCAGTAATTAGTTTCTCCATCATCATTTTGAGAGAATGTTAACATCATTGATCTTTGTTTCTTGAATTATGATAAATCCTCATGAGAGGATCCCCCAGAGGCTGGGCCTTCCTCCCCAGGACTGGCTCCCACCTCTTTCCCCGAGGCCCTAACTCCCACTGTCAGCTTCCCTGCTCAGACCTGGCTGTGCTGCTCTCCTGCCAGTCAGGGTCCCGCACCCCAGGCCCCCGTCTCTGTGTTCACAAAACCTGTATCTTCTTGTTAAGGAGGAATGTGAGAAAAACACACACCCTGAAATCTGTTACTCTACCTTTTTTTTTTTTTTTTTTTTTTTTTACATTTGCTCACATCAAATAGCATGTTTAGTATGTGGAGACATTTTAAGTGGTTTCTGTCTTAGTGCACATATAATACTACTTTAACATATAATCGGCACTATTTTCTCAAGATCTAAGTCATTTTGAAAACTATTATTGTAAACAATTGCATCATATTCCAATAATCCCCTAAGTCAAATTCACCTTCCATCCCTCGAACGCTGAAATACTCTTTTTCCCCTGATATATATCCTTCAACAGGTAATGCCACATATATCTTTAAGAAGGGAAGTTTGCCTTTTTGTTGCTACTGTTATGTGTTTGTTTGCTTGTTTCTTCAGTTGAGTCATTTCTTTGTGGGGTCAGTGGTTATGAAGAGCTTTATGGGTCTAGCTTTTCAAAAAGGTGGTGCCAATCTGCAGGGCGGGATCCCTCAGGATGGAGCCAAGTGACAGGCCCTAGAACGGGCTCTGGGCTCAGATGGGTTCCCCTCCCCTTTGCTCTCACGCCTGTGTTTTATGAACTCCTCCCAGGCACAAGTGCAGCCCCTCCCCTTTGCATGGCCAGGACCCAGGGACTTGCTTCCAACGATGGCTGGCTCTTCCTCGAGATTAGGTGGTAAAGGCTCTACCTCCTGTGCCTTTCTCTCTCCCCCCTTCACCCTCGGCTTGTTCCCTCTGGCGAAGCCCCCATCCTGTTGTGAGCTGCTGATAGAGACCCACGTCCAGGGAACTGAGGGCAGCATCTCCAGGGCCCTGGGGCTCCCACGGAGGCACTGAACTTTCAGCATGAGGCATAACCTCCTCCAGAGGCCAAGCTGTGCCCAGGCCGGGGTTGGGGCTGGTCTGTCTTCCCGGACCGGAGGCCTGCAGGGGGAATCCTGAAGGGGCACCCACCTCCCACTCCAAGACCCCCGTCAGGAGCCACATTCGGATGGTACCTTGATCCCAGACAGAGGCAGCATTGGAGACACTTCCTCTGGGCTGCTCAGCCCTGGCTTCATTCTGTAAGCAGAGCCTGAGCACTCCCCACCTCCCCTGTCAGGCTGGTGTGAGGGGATAAGTGAGTCTCACAGAGCCAGCACACAGTAGGAGCTCAATACATGTCAGCCACCAGCCTCCCCAGCCCATGCATTTATCCCCTGTCCTTCCTGGCCGGGCGATTGGGAGCATGACATGAGATACATGTCAGCATGCCCCTCTTCCCCATCAGACTGTGGACACCTATCCACTCTCCTGGCACCTTGCGGGCACTCGGAGATGCCTGTTCAGTTAACAAAGGGGTGTGTGGACCGGAGGGTCAATCAAAGGCCTCCATGTAAGGGCAAGGCCACTGTCCGCCCCAGAGGACTGTTTCTAAGGGTCAGGGCTGGGAGGCCACAGTGTAGCCAAAGGCGCGGGGAGCGGGTGGGTCTGGGGACCACCAGAGGTTTTGCCTACTGCCTGCTCACAGCGTCTCCTCTGTTCTCCTTCCAAGGGCCTGAAGCCAGATGATGCACTGGAGATGGAGAGGGGAAGAGAAGTGGGGTGTGGACGCTGGGGTGTGCCAGGGCAGGCTCCCTGGGCTTAGCCACCTTGGACCCGCCGCCCTAAGGCTCCAAGAGGCGAGGCTGGGTTGCTGCGCCTGGGGCTTACTCACCTCAACGTAGCTGCTCCAGGAAAGGCGCCAATGCCCACCCTTCTGGGTAGGGCTGGGGCCTCTCGATCCTTGCAGAGAAGCCCCATCCCCAGGCCTGTGCACAGGCACACACACACCAACACACGTGTGCCCTCGAATATACATGCATGCACGCCTGCATACACACGTGTGTACATGCACATAGGTGTGTGCACACGTGCACAGAAGAATGCATTCTTCATCCCTTGGCATCTCCCAAAAGGGCTCGTCCTAATTTCCTGCGACAGGACGGTGACGGGCGTGCAGCCTCCGAGGTCTCAGGGCTGCCTGGGAGACGCCCCTCTGTGCAGTTGGGGACCTGCGGGGGACTGCCTATTCTCACCGCTCCCCTGCCCATCAAACCCCCAGAACCTGGGCTCACTCCCTGACTGACTTTGGGCACCTGCCTGCTGGCCTCAGTTTACCCACTTGTGCTGTGAGCAGATGGACCACAGCATCACTGGGGTCATTTCAGCTCTGGCGGTGGAGGACTCACCCCCATGCTACCCAAATCCTGGCCAGTTTTTCCTGCATCCCTGTGGTTTTCTGACAAAGAGGGGCATGCTAGCACTTGAAATGTTCTCACCTCTTGCTATTTTTGCAAGAGGCCTGAACGCAATTGTTAAAAATAGAAATAATGAGGGAAGGCAGAAGCTTCTGACCTTGAGTCACGAGGCCAGGACAGGTTCCCAGTATCCTTCCCGGCTCATGATGATAGATGATGGTCGCGCTGCATGTGTCCTTAGCTAATTTATCCTTGGCCTAGAGAGAGAGAAAGTTTTCTGCCTGCTTTTTCTTGGGGGTGGGGGGAGAACTGGAAAGGTGCTTTAGGCCCAGTAGCTTTGCCTGCTCTGTTTTAGGTGCCTGGTAGTGCTGGGAGGGGCTTGTCCCAGGTGCTCTGAGTCATCATGCCACCTGTGCTGGCCAGAAGCCAGCGAGGCCCCACCGGACATCTGGCTGTGTGCCAGGAATGACCCCCCCATATTCTTGTTCCCTTGAGCCGACCCGCCCCCCTGCAAAGGGACTGTGGAGGCTAGAGATCCTCGAGCACCCTTGCGAGGCTGTGTGTCATCGAAACAAGAGCCAACCTCCCGGATGTCCCACACAAAGGCTGTGTAGGGCAGGGCCCAGGAGGTGGCGGGACCCCAGGATCTGGCTACTGCAGGCCTGGCATGTCTTGTAGGTAAGGGAGAGTTTGCATCTGGAAGGGCCCTTGGCATCTCCTACCCAGAAGGATTCAGAACACCAGCTTCTTTCCACTCTCGCCTTGCACACGTGGCTGCGCCTTGCCCCATTCTGTCACCCCTCCCAGACAAGAGGAGCCCCCACACCCCCCCAGGAGCCATAGAGAGAGGCAGGGGGGTCTTCAGAGAAGCTGGCATCCACCACCCACAGCACCTGGAACTGAGCTGAGATGCTGTCCCCATCCAGGACTTAAGTCTACACAGATTTAGAGCTCCTTTTTTAAAATCCAGGACACTGCTCAAAGCTCACAGTCGTACCTCTGCCTTAAGGTGCTGAGACAGGGAGACATTCAGTGAGAAACAAACCAAAGGACTTTCTTGCAAACTGTGGTGTGGAGAAGGGCATGTGGATGTGGCTGGGGGGTGTGGGTCCACATAGGAGGGCAGGTGGGGAACCCTGGCCAGAGTGAGTGCATGGGTGTATTTTGGAGATGAGGTGGGCATGTTTCACTTTTTGCCTTTTACAAACCTGGATCAATCCCAGGAGCTATGGGATGATGGCTGATTGTGCCTGTCTGCAGTGACCAAGAGGACACTTTGGCATGGATGTTCCCCACCATCCTGCCTCCCTGGGTTTGTGTATTTCAAGAGTCACAGTGTGTTTGCTGCTGAAGTGAGGAGGGTGTGTGTGCGTGTGTGTGTGTGCACAAGTTTATACACACGTGTGTACACTCACATGTACACATAATGCACACACGCCCAGGTACAGAGCACATATGCATGTGTGTATCTGAGTGTGCACACACATGTACACCACACGTTTGCCTGTGTGTGCATGTGTGAGCATGGCTGTATGCACCTATATATGTCACATGAGCACAGATGCATGTGTCTGCACATGCAGAGGTGCATGCCCATGTGTGCGTGTGGGCCTGCCCAGATACTCAGCTGCACTCTCTGCCCTGAGTCTCCCCACTGGGCTCCCCAGAGCTGACGGTTGGCTGGTAAGTCTTGCTGAGGCCCAGTCCTTGGCTGGCACTCCCTGCTGCCAGGATAGAGCGGCTCTCTTAGTCCTTACTCCACAGGAATTGAACCTCCAATCTGGGATTCTCAGGGTTTCCTCTGGTCAGCCAGGAAGACGACAATAAGGAAAGGCCCCGCCAGGCTTTAACAGCGTCCCAGTGGTGTAGACCAGTGAGAGGGACCCAGGAGTCTCGCTTTAAAAACCGGCATCAGCCACCCAAGATGGACAGGGAGGCAGGCGCCAGGTGGCTTCCGGTAGGCAGTGCGGACATGCAGTCGGCTCCAGTTATCACCGCGGTTCTGACGCTTCCAGAAGCAGTGCATGCAGGGTCGTTCTGTTAGCACATTCAGGCTCCACAGGAAAGAAAAGGAAGAAAGACATCTACTGATGCCCAAAATAGAAAATCAGTTGAGTCACCCTAGGCCAGAAGCAGGTGGTCAAGTGAAGGAAGAGACCCCAGGGCCGGAAGGGGCCAGGCGTCTGCCACCTGGCCTCAACGGAGACAGCTCTGCTTTGTGCCCGACCAGCCTCACAGTCCTACTGCTTCTGCGGTCGTACAGGTGGAAGCACATGCCACCCGCTTGCCCACACTGAGCCTTCCCCACTCTCCCGAGGCCCCAGCAGTGCCCTGAGCCAGGAGGGCGACACTCCGGTCCTGACGCCTCCCCCCCATCCAGGCCCCGTGCTCTAAGTTACACACAGCCATTTATCTGAGCTCCAGAGGGGCCAAGTCTGACCTGGGAAAGCAAAGCTTCTCACACATACATGGCGCTGGCCTCTTTCTCAGCTGGTGGCCACTCCCTTGGCCTCGGGGGTCCCTGGGAGGCTACAAGGCTGTGTCTCCCCACCCAACTCAAAGGCTGATCCCACCCAGCCAGAGTCCTTTGGGTGGACTGTGCCAGGAGAAGGAGGGGCAGGACTGACTGACCCCAGCCACGGTGGTCTGCCGTGTGTGAGCCCACCAGGTGTGTGTTCTCAGATACTGCTCACCAAGTGGGCAGGACGGTGGCAGGTCCAGGCAGGGGTCAACCCCCTTCTATTTTACTGATGGATTTGGACTGTGGATGAGCTGAAACCCTAGTGCATTTCCTACACCACTTCTGCTATGGACTGGATGCTGGTGTCTGCTCCCCCCACCCATTCATATATTGAAACCTGATACCCAGTGGGGTGGTGTTAGGAGGTGGGAACTTTGGGGTGATGAGGTCATGGGGTGGAGCCCCGAAGGATGGGATTAGAGCCCTTATAAGAAGAGACCCCAGAGAGCTCCTCTGTCCTTTCGGCCATTCGAAGACACAGATGGCCATCTAGTGTCCAGGAAGCAAGTCCTCACCCGACATCAAATATGGGGGTCGGTGCCTTGATCTTGGATGTCCAGCCACCAGCCACCCGAGTGGACTCGGACACCTTCTTAGGCATCCTGCCTGCGGCCGGACCAGCCCATGAGTACCGTGCCGGGTCTGTGCGCAGACCAGGAGCCACAAGAGCTGTGGACGGTGTCCACACCTGCAGAGCCAGGTCTCGCCACCTGGTTCACCGACAAAGACCATGCGGGAAGGCGGAGCTTGGGGCCAGAGGGTGGAAGGAGGATGGACAGTCTGCTTCTTTCACCTCCAGTGATTTTAGTCCGTAAGTGCTTAAAATAACACCAGCCGTATCCCAAATACTAACTTTGTCTCTGGTTCAGCAAGCAGGATTGGGTCCGTGGTGCAGGCTTTGTCTTCTGTCCCTGGTGGCGGGGTGGGGAGATCCCAAAGGCCAGAGTCCAGTGGTCACCTCTCAGGAAGTCAGGAATGCATGCCCCCAGGTCACACCTGAGCCTCTGCTGCCCCTGCAGTGCTGGCCTGTTGCCTTCCCCAAGCCCCAAATCAGGCCAGAGCAATTCCAGATCCCTGGGCAGCCTGTCCTGGGCAGGCCACACCTCACTAATCCTGGGGCTCCCCTAAGCCCATCTGCAGAGTGAGGTATGTTGGCAGGGCAGGAGAACCCAACACTGGAGGAGAGCACCTGGACCCGCAGGGGTCAGCTCTGCTGTGGAGCCCTGTGGGCACCCAGGATGCTTCCACCCTTTGGCTCCTGCATCTCCACTTCGCATTTTACCATCTGCATAGTCCAAATTGCCAAGGTCTCTGAGAACGTTACAGTCTTTGCACGTGTATTCTCAAAGGAGGGGCCAGCCACACTGAAGAGTGAGTAGTGGGTGGGGGAGACAGACCATGAAGGAGGCTGCATTTTCCAGGGAGGGGTCAAAGGCAGTCTGGGCATCCCCTGGGGCCCCCGAGGGCTGGGGATAGGGGCTTTCTAAAGGGTACCCCATGTCCCCCCAGCTTGTCCAAGACTCCTTCTTGGCTCCCAGGAGAAAATAAAGACTGCCCTGAGGGCACCAGCATGGACCATGGTCAGATCCCATCTGGGGGACAGCAGCCTGGAGCAGGCTCTGCTCAGAGGGATGGAAGAGATGTCACCTGGCCACAGGGTGGGGAGGGCAGTCTGGGAAGTTCAGGGTGGCATGCCAGCAGGGGTCCCTGGGGTGTTGACCCTGAGACCCACGTAACAAAAGTGCTCTAAAGGAAAGTGAGCTACCTCAACCCTTGGCTGTCCTCCAGCCTGGGTGCCAGGGACATGGGCTTGGCCCCCAAGTGAGACCCCTTCGAGAAGCTTCTGGACACCCCCCGCACATCTGTCCCAATCCCTATTTCTACTGCAGTCCGTCTACCTCCCTGCTTCTAGATCATCTTCATCCTGCAGCTTGTCCTGCCTCACTCGCCCTGGCTGAGGCTCCTGAGTCTTTTTCTCTATTCCTCAACCCAGCAGTACAGTGTGGGCCCTGGAAGCTGGCCCCTCTCAGGGGGCTGAGCTCTCCTTTAAGCCTTTGATTGAGGAGATGAAGCTGAATTTTGGGGTATTCAAGTCATTCCTCTTTGGACCAAATGCAGTGATTTCCCTGGACTGAGAAATCTTTTTAAATCCTGTTGCAGTGCCAGGAGGCTCAGGAGCAGATCTGAGCCACAGTTACGGGATCCCCGGGAGACAGGCACCCATCCAGCAGGGGCCCAGGGGAGAGACGGAGGAGAATGGGGTTTTTGGTCTTGGCCACTAGACACAGGTCTGAATTGGAGGAGCTCAACAAACACTGATTTTTGTCTTCTGGAAAAGAGAACAGGTTGGCCAGGGAGGTCCACGCAGATGGCCATGGGGCAGAGGATGGAGGAGAAAGGACAAAGGCTTCGGTGCGGGGCCCTCGGGGTGGGGGGCAACCAATCCCTGTGGAGACTGGCCTGAGCCAGGGCTGTGCCCAGATACAGGGGCACCAACAGTTGCTTTTGCTGCAGTGATGTGACCGGCAGGAAAACAGAGTGGGAAATGAACCTCAGTCAGTGTGGTCCAGGGGCCCCTACTCAAGGCCAGACCTGCAGGCTGTGCCCGCGGCACCCCCTCAGGTGCCCACGGCCACAGGGCCTCGCCACGGCCCTATCACCATAAGCGATGATGCAGAGGTGTGATAAAAGCCATCTGTCATTCACAAACTGCGACGTCGCCTTTTTTGCAAAGCCATAAGCCATCCTGGGGCTCAGCCAAGAAAGGGCCTATAAAATCCTGAGTAATGACCTCAAAGCATACTTTCCAATATAAACAATATTCTAGGCAGCTGTTTCTAGGATTTATCTGTGTGCAGTAATTTTATACCCAGAACGATTACCGGGCTCAGTGTCTGATGCCCCTCTTCAGCAGCACCCCTCCCCCCCCTTAACAGCAGTAAAGCATCTAGGACGTGTTCCACAGTCCTGGGAGCACAGGATCCTGTCCCCTGGGGGACAAGTGGCAGCGTGTGCTCATGTGCCGTGCCCTCTGCCATCGGATGCATCGGCACGCAGGGGCCCGGGGGAAATGCTGGCTGTCTTTGGGATCTCCAAGTTACCAGGGAGGAGGAGCTCAGCCTTGTCCTGACACTGTCTCTATGGTGACGCAAGAACAGCAGGTTTTGTCTGGGTTGGACGAGGGCAGGCATCCTCCCTGGCAAGGGCTGTAGGGGACCCTTCTGACCACATGCCCCGGGGCAGAGCCTGAAGTGTGCAGAGGACAGGGAGCCTCAGGAGGAGGGGCCTGCCGGAACCTGCTCGGGGCCCACCTGGGGCTTGCACCCAACAAACAGAGGAGACTTGGAACTTTCATGATTTGGCTGAGGAGGTTGTCAGCACTGGCCATGGGGGTCAAAGCTCCTCTTCACACAACTGCTGCCCCAGGGAGAACTCGACATCCCCACACCGGGCAGGGTATCAGCTTGAGGCTTGTGCTCCAGACCTGGAAAATCGAGGGCTCTGCATAAGTTTTGCTGTAATTTAGTTTCTCACTTGAATCTTGCGTTTGCCTCCAAATATCAGAACTTAGTTTTCTAGTATCTGCAATTTCATCTCTAATCGGCAAACCCGTAGATTACATTATGCATAAAATAATGTTTGATGAATGCCTTTTAATTTCACAAAATGCCTCTTTCTAAAATTATTCCCCTTGACCCAGGAAAAGACAGAATGATGTCACTGGCAACTTGGAGATAAGAATGTTTTGCAAGTTCTATCAATTTTGGCTTTCTACATTCAGGTTAGGAAACACAGATGGACATCGGAGTGATGTCCTCAATTGTTGAGAGGAAGGAGACAATCTAACTGATAACATGTTCAATTGCTCTGTCCCCGTCCTCCCCCAGACCCTCCCCTTAGCAGGGGCAATGGCCGCAGAAGAATCGGTGGTCCCAAAGCAGCGCCCCAAGTGCCTTGCAGTCGGGATCTGGAGGCATCTGCCTTGTAATGTCTGTGCTGCCTGCCGAGGACCAGAGCTGGGCCAATCCAGCAACAGCATCCAGCCAGCCTGGGACCCACGAAAGCTGCACAAAAGCTTCTGGGAGAGCCCCTACCTGTCTGCACACTCTGCCCAGGTGCCAGTCAACTTCTCCATCTGCCTGTCCACAAGGCCCCTCACGGGAGCCTCCTAAGCTCTCCGGGCAGTGGAGATCTCACACCCCCAGATTCTTATGACTCTGTGTCTACCCGTCTGCTTTCCGTGAGGCCCGAGCCTCTGTGGAACCGAGAACACTGCGTGGGCTTCCTTGTGGCTCCCACATGGGTGCACTCAGCTGAAAGTCTTCATTCAGAACAGAGAGCCGGAGGCAGCCACTCGTGTTTCTTGAGAATTTTCTGTGCTACGAACCCTGGCCACTTAGAGCGCTGGTTCCCCACTTGGACACGTGGATTCTACCCTCCAGCACCCTTCCCACAGCCCTGGGAGGAGGAAGGGTACTCCCGTCCACTGTCGCTCAGGGCAGAAGCCAGGCTCAGAAATCCAAGCAATGTTGCGCGCCTCATGAGTGCGACGCGACCGCAGCTGGATACAGATCTGGCTAATCTGACCCAGAGCCCTGCCCCTACTGACCCACCAGGGCAAAGAAGAGTGGCTCCAAGTATATGGACTGACCCACATGGGAACGGAGAACTCTGAGCACCAGCGATGTGTGCACGGCGCCAGGCGCTTCCAAGACAGCTGCCAATTGAATCCTTGCCACAAACATCCCTTTCGCAGCAGGGAAACCGAGGCCCCAGAAATGCATCCACATGCTCACCATCACTTTGCCAGCGAGGGATGGACCAAGCTGGACCCAGGTCTGCAGGGCTTCCTGCTCTACCCCCTGGCACCAGCTGTGCCCACAGTCCCCCTCCAACCACCCCGTCCTGGGGCTCAGTCCCCAGCCCCAATGCATATGCAGCTGTGGGAGGGCAGTGTGGGACTCTGCAGGCCTCTGCTTCCTTATAAAGAGTAGTCACAGTACCTGTACTTTGTAAGGGTGATTCGCTATGTGGCCACTATTGGTGGCCATCGGCTGGCCCCACCGGCAGCTCCTCTATCCTTCCAGGGGTCCCATCTGGGGTCCCATCTGGACTAGTGATGTGGCCCCCATGGGGGTCTGTCCCCTTATTTTCAAAGGCCAGTGTCTGCAGGGTAAGGACTCCCTCTCACCCCTAAGGCCAGATGTGGTGACCTCTAGGAGCAGGGTTCACTTTGGCCAGAGCAGACGTCAGCCTGGTCCCAGCCCCATTGACCTACCAGGGTTTTCCCAACAGAATCATCCCAGATCCTCAAACACGTCTTCCTTCCTTCCCTTCTTCAGGGGCTGACAATGTGGACTCTGGGATTCTCCACAGGACCATGTGTTACCCGCTAGCATCCTACTGGTCACTAAGCGTGTTTCCCATGACCAAAGGGTGACACACCATGAGAATCTTCTGGGACTAGAACGTGTGCTCTTCCAAGGAGCTGGGGGAAAAGCCCTGGGCCGCCGCCTGCATGTGAACTTGGGTCCTCGCTGGGAGGCGCAGTCTCAGACTGGTCCCTTGATGCTGGTTTTGCCTTGTGGTTAGGAATTACAGCTGCTTTTTGCTTCAATGACACCAAGTGAGTCTGCTGAGGGCAGTTTGGTTAACTGTCAGCGAGAACATTTTTATACTTGTAACCTGTAATACTCCAACAACTGGTTTTTAAGAACTACATATTGAGTATCTGAACTATGAGCCACTCTGCCCCTGCAGCTAAGACTGGTGTGTGCTCCCTGCCTCCTGCCCCATGAATCTCTACATTCCCTCTGTTTTCCATCAAAGAAAGTGTGATTATTTTATAAATTCTAGGGCATCGTTTTATCATATACGATTATGACTGCAAACTCACTTTCCTCCACAATTCAGTAGACACAAGGTATTGTGATGGCCTCTCAAGAATGCCTTGCTGGGTTGAGTTGCTTCCTTCTGTAGACGGTGGTGGGAAGCTCGGGTCTGGCCCTGCCTGGCTCAGAGCAGGGATGTGGACACACAGTGAAACTTTTCATCATGTTCCTTCCTAGGTGGATGAAAATAAAGTGATGTGACTAAACCTATGGCATGGAAATGGAAATTCAGACCTCACATAAATGATGTCAGGTGGCAACAGGCAGAACAAGGAAGCAGGGTGAGGGGTGGCAAGTAAGGGCATGAAGATCTAAAAGAAATGAGGGAGCAAGCCCACAGACATCTGGGCAAAGAATCCTTCAACAGCACATGCAAAGGCCCTGGGGTATACACCTGCTTGTCTAGGAAGTGGAAGAGAGAGCAGTATAAGACAAGTCAGAGAGTGGGGTAGAGGCAGGTCCTGGATGGCCTTGCAGGTCATGGGCAGTGCTTTGGATGGAGAGTAACTGAAGGACTTTGGGCGAAAACTGACCTGTTCTATTTGTCTTAATAAGATCGCTCTGATGTCCTGTGCAGCATGCAGTGGGGGCGGGGAGGGCAGGGCAAGGACGAAAGCCAGGAAAACCAGGGAAGAGGATGTCCCAACAGTCCAGGCAATTGACGCCAGTTTCAATCAGCAGTGGAGGTGGCAAGGACATGTTTTGAAAACTGCATTAACAGGATTTATGTCCGGGATGATTCCAAGATTTCTCGGCCCAGGCAAATATCTGACCAGTAGGAGTGTTGGGGTGGCGGGGGACGGCTGGGGGCTGAGGGCAGATTTTGGTCTTGGGCATGCTGGGTTTGAGATTTTCATCAGTAATCCAAGCGGGAAAAGCCAGTTGGGCATTCGTTCTGCAGACATGGGGTGGGAGTGCACCAATGACATTTAGTGGGACTGGAGGAGACACCAGGGGTGCATGGAGACAGGAGTCCCGGGACTGAGCTCGTGTCTCCAGGTGCAGGAGCCAGGCAATTGGACTGCCCAATGAGGGCGGCAGAGAAGGAGCAGTGGTGGTAGGAGGGGACTGGGATCTGCTCAGTGGTTGGGATATTAGGGCTGGAGCAGGGGAGATGGGGGGAAAAGGAGCCTGGAAGTCCCAAGCCCATGAGGACATGGCCACATGTATGTTTCAGAAGCACTTCTTCATTGAACGGAGTGTTTATAACAAACCTCTGGTGAGTGGGACGGAGCAGCAAGTTCCACAGGCACCCCAGTCAAAGAGACGCAATTTCCTACTCTTTGTGGTTTGCCGGGCATTTTAACACTGC
Organism: Neomonachus schauinslandi; assembly: GCF_002201575.2. Taxonomy (NCBI): domain Eukaryota; kingdom Metazoa; phylum Chordata; class Mammalia; order Carnivora; family Phocidae; genus Neomonachus; species Neomonachus schauinslandi. The sequence goes on along the minus strand of NC_058407.1, from coordinate 176,375,679 downwards.
TAAGTGCTGAATTTTACAAAGTGGATTTTCAGCACCTATCGAATGATCAGAGGATTTTCTCCTTCATCTGTGAAGTGAACAGAGTGGAGTGCTCGCTGCTTAGAGGTGGGATGGCCTTATCTGGGGGACACCAGCGTCAGGATTGTCTGAAATGGCCAGTGACTCTCCACCCTTTTCTTCCACTTTGGAGCGATTTCTGTAACATGCCAGGTGTCTGTTCCTCAAGCGTCTGATAAAGGTCAGGCAACACGGGCCTGACTTCTGTGTTTAGGGATAAATATTTGATCATTTTTCAACTTCTCCTACGATGATTGGTCTAGCCCCATTTTCTAGACCTTTGTTTGAACTTTTCTTTAAAAACACCTCTTTGGTTTGCATCATCAAGCTGATATCGTGGCACCATCTCATCAGGGACTTTCAAGCCTGTCCCCCTCCCAGCCCTGCGCCTCACTCCAGAGCCCTCATCTGCATGCCCTTCTGTCCCTCACTCTGGCCTCACCGCTCACTGGCTCTCCCACTGGCCTTTTCCATCTTCTTAGCCACCTCCAGCACTGCTTACTTTCTAATGCATTTGCTTTTGGTTTGTTCTGCGTTAATTCATCCCTTCTTTATTTGGGATTTTTAAAATTGCTCTTCTTTTAGTTTCTTGGACTGAAAACTCAGTTCACGTACATGTGGTCATTATTGTGTTCTAGTGAGTGGGGTCATCACCCCAACTTCCCTCTGAGCGCCCCTTTGGTGGCCTCCTGAACACTTTAATGGGTGCTGTTCTCATTTGCTTTCATTTTTAAATAGTGTGTAATTTCCCTTCTGGTTTCCTTGATGACCTCCAAATTATATATACGAGTTTTTATTTATGGTATTAATTTCCAGGTAGAAATATTTTTAAAGCTTAGCTCTTGTTTTTATTAAACTGCGTTGTGTTCAATGAACAGACTGCAGATCATGTATGCATGTGTTTCTGCACAAATGTGTATATGCACACAGAGTGAACGGACTGCAGATCACGTATGCATGTGTTTCTGCACGAATGTGTATATGCACACACAGTGAACGGACTGCAGATCACGTATGCATGTGTTTCTGCAAGAATGTGTATATGCACACACAGTGAACAGACTGCAGATTGGCCGCCTTTGCAATTTCTTAACATTTCCCTTATGGTCAAAAGATGGTCAGTTTTGTGGCTCTTTGTGAATGATAGAATATAAATCATGTATTTGAGCAATCCAAAATGTCCAAAATAAAGTCAAGTTTTTTATTGTTTTATTTGTTCATTTTTGGCTTTTTGACCTGTTGCTTTAAATTAGAACAAAGAAGCTCTATTTTCCAATGACCCCTCAGGCTATGGCCTTGTGGCTGAGGAATGAATGAGCCAGAGGCCCCACCTTGTCCACTGAATGCTTCCCCACTCCCCCTGTTCCAAGTCACCCCAGGAGTCCCTCAAAGCCAGCACAGAGGACAGTGGTCTCAACTCACCTCCTTCTGGGGGGCCATCTCTCCTGGGTAAGGTCTGCTGGCCAGGCCCGTTACCCCATCACCCCTGCCCGCCAAGTCCAGTTCCACTTTCTCTGGTGCCAGCAGACAGGGGTTAAAAGTGCACACCCCATGATGCCTGGACACAGGTGCCGGGTGAAGACCATGACCTGCTCCTCCTCCCTGCTGTCTGTCTGCCCCCAGCTCCCAGAATAGCCTGTGGTCAAGGCTGGCCTGTGGTAAACCGCCACAGAAGCCTCCCTGCTGGGTCCTGGATGAGTAATCCTTAGGAAAACATCGAAGGGTCTGAAAGATGTAGGTGCCAGGACTTAGTGGGTGGGTCCCTCTGGGCCTCCCTCCTGGGCCCTTCTGGAATGTTCTCCAGCCATTTGGCCAGGAAAACCAGTCATCTTCCGCTGATAGGCCTGCAGCTCCCAGGACAGTCTTCCTCCAGCAGCTCTGCCTCCTCACCCGGTTATGCAAACCCCAAGTGTCTTCCCCACCCTCGTCCTTGTGGTGCGGGTTCCACGTCACAGATGACCGCTGTCCTGGCTCCTCCATCCCCCACTCAAGAGTCACCATTATGCCTCTCCTACACTTCCGCTCTTCCTGGGCCTCACCTCCGGTCACCTAAAGGAGCCCTGTATTAATGGCGGCTTCTCAGCCAGGCCAGCTGGTGGCTTCGCACACCCAGGGGAGGCTTAGGGTGAGAAGCTCGCCTCCGCTGTGCTTTAACCAGGACTGAGGAGTGACTGGCAGACTTCTCTGCTGCCCTAAGCACTTTAGAGCAAGTGGCGCCTCCCCATGCTGCCTGTCCCCAGGGACCCAGCCACAAAGAACCCAAAGACCTTACATCTACATCCGGTACCCAGGCTGCTTGCTCCCTCTCTGCCTGGAAAATCCCTCCCTCCACCATCCACCAGGGAATGCTGTCCCCACCACTGCAGCCCACTGTTTTTTTTGTGATTTCCATGGATGAATGGATTGAACCGAATCAAATTACTCCTCAGAGCAAAGTATAAAGGGCAGAAAAATCTGGCCAAGGGTTTTCATGCTCCGTCCCTGTAGCACGTGCTCTTTTCAAAGGCCACTTCCTGTGTGTACCTAAGCCTGCTAAGGCCTGACCCTGAGTTGGATGGTGGCTTGTGGTCTGCTCTGAGCACCTGCTCTGCACCAGGGCAGAGCTGTGAACAAGGCATGGTGGGAGGCTCCTACATAGTGGGGCATATGCATTTTAGGGGAGTCAAGCCATAAGCAAGAACAGAAGATGTTACCTTCGGATAGTGGCGGGTGTTGCTAGGAAAATAGAGCAGTCAGACATTGAGGAAAGGGGGTGAGGATACTTCGAAACCATCTGGTCAGCGGGACAATGACTCTTCAAGGTGATAGTTGAGGTGAACCAAGACCTAGGCAAGAGAGCCATCCAGTGGTGAACAGGAGTCCAACTACCACCTCAGATCCCCAAAGAATCCATCAGGGGAGGGGCATGAATAAGTGCCCTGTGAGCCCCACTGAGGCCCCCTACATGATGTCTACAATTCATGGGATCAGGTCACCCCACGGCCACCCTGAGGACACGGACCAGGGGAGGGCTGAGGGGGCCAGAGACTGCAGAACCCCAAGGCCAAGGGAGACATTGTGGGGCTCATGGTTCTGCTCCCCCAGTGGAAGGGGGAGGGGCTTGCTCACCAACCTCCATCTCAGCTTGGACATCATCTCCTTGACCTCTCTGGGTAACCTTGCCCAAAGTTACCTCTTCTGCACACAAATGGTGCAGTGTGGGAGGGAGGGGAGCTCCATCTCCAGGTCAGACCCACCTTCACACTCTGCCCCCTCCAACCTCAAGCTCCAACTCCAGAAGGGCTGAGTGACCGTTTCACTTACTTCCAATGACTTCAGAGACACTTACTTCACTGACCAGCTGGGCTGGGACTCCTCTCCTTCACCAAGCATCTAGTGGGTGCCTACTGCATGTTCGGGCCTGGGCCAGACATGGGAGATTCAGTGATGAGTCTCACGGATGAAGTACCCTGAATTCAGGTAAGAGGAAATTGAAGTCCAGAGAGGGCAGTGAGATGCCCAGGCAGCACAGCAAGTGGACATGAAAGCAGGGGCTCCCTCCTTGGCCCCCCACCAGAGACTGCTTCCCCTCTCAGTAGTGCCAGGGGCTGAAAACAATTTGCAGGGCCTGGAGGGCATGGGGCAGACAGCCTGTTTGCTTGGCGATGGATATGTTTGGACTGCCTTCCCCGGCCAGGTTCACTTAACCCTTCTCACCAGGACTTTAGACTGACGTCCACATTAATATTCCCTTTTGGGGTCTGGGGGCCCAGAAGTTGTGTGGGCCCAAAAGACGGAAGAGGCCACGTAGAAGTGCCACGCCCCTGGGTCTGGATGGCTGATTTTCTGCATGTAGAGAAGCAAATGACACCACACACACACACACACACACACACACACACACACACACACAAGCCAGGGAGGTGCGGCCTCCGCAAACACCAGGTACCTCTCAGTGCCAAGCGTATCCTAGCACTGGAGCGCCCGCGCCACCAGAGTTAAGGCGCAGGCGTGTCCCCTTGGGGTGGGGTGGGGCCCCAGCCGGGTGCAGGAGCTGCTCTGGCATCCCCTCCGGATTTGCTATTTGGGCGAAATACCGAGCTCCTCTCGTCTCTCCGCCGGCGGCGCCCGGTCGCCCCTTCCTCCCCTCCCCGGCAGCGGGGCGCGCGGGGGGCGTCCCCGAGGCGGGGGCGGGGGCACAAGGTCGCCGCCCGGCGGGGAGCTCATCCGGCGGCGCAGACGCCCAGCGGCTCCGGGGAGGGATTTGGCCTGGGCTCTGGCCCTCGGCTCATCTGGGGAGGAGCCTGGAGGCTGCAGCTGGCGGCGGCCGGCCCCGGGCAATCGGAGGTCCTACGTACCGCGGCCTGGCCGAAGAGCCCCCCTAGACATCGCCCGCGCGCGCTCCCCGTGCTGCAGGAGCCCGCTCGCCGCGCCCGAGCCCTCCGGCCTTCGTCTCTCGGGTCTCTCCGTCTTCTCTCGGCCACCGAGGGAAGAAGGCGCCCTCTCCTTAGCGGGCCCGGAGCTGCAGAAGCAACGCGGGGCGCGGCCGAGGGGAGGAGAAAGGAGAGGGAGCGGAGTCGGCTCGGGCCTGGCGGTGACTCGCGGGGCTGCGTCTCCGCCAATCTGCGGGCGCTGACGCGGGGGGCGGCTCCGCGGCTCTCCGATATCTGCCGGCCCGGGCGCGGGGCGCCGAGAGGCTCGGCCGCGCGGGCGCTGCGCTCCGGGGACGGCCGCTGCACCTGCCCGGGGACCTCCCCGGCCGCTCCGTGCGCCCCCCAACCCCGTACCCGCCCCCTCCTTGTCCCCGCGGCCCTGCGCCCTGCTCCCCCTCCAGGTCCCCGCCTCCGAGCCGCAGCGTGAGAGAGACGAGCCTTGCCCGAAGGAGCCGCCCCTTCTCCGCCTGGCCAGCCCGGCGCCTGGCGCGGCCCACGGAGCCGCGGAGGGGACTGCGCCGCGCCATCTCCACCGCCACCCCCAGGCCGCCGCGCCCTGGCCTAGATGGGCCGCAGCGTCGGGCCCCTGCGCGCCGGATGAGCGCAGAGACCACAAGCCGGCCGCTGAGTGCGCGGGGCCTCACCCGGCTGCGCACCCAGCTCCGCGGACGAGGGCCGCTAGGCCCGGCCGCTGAGGGCGCGGCCACTCCGGAGAGGCGAGAGGGAACGGCCCCGAGATGGCCCGGCGAGCGGGCTCTTTGGCGGTGGGCGCCCTACACGTGGTGCGGGCCGGGGAACAGCCCTGGAGCTGGTAGCTGTCCGACGCCAGATGGACCTTGACCTGTGCCTCGGCACTGCGTTCGTGCCAAGCCAAGACTAGCTGGGGCACGGGCGGAGCGCGCTCTAGGAGGTCGCCCGGAGCCCAGGCCGCGCTCGCCGGCGCGGCCATGAAGATGATCCTGGTGCGCAGGTTCCGCGTGCTCATCCTGATGGTGTTCCTGGTGGCCTGCGCGCTGCACATCGTGCTGGACTTGCTGCCCAAACTGGAGCGGCGCGCCGTGCGGCCCTCGGGGGAACCCGGTTGCTCGTGCGCGCAACCCGCGGTCGAGGCGGCGGCGCCTGGCTGGGCCAAGGCGCGGGGCCGCCCCGGGGAGCCCCCGGCCGCCTCGTCCGCGGCTGGCGACGCAGGCTGGCCCAACAAACACACGCTGCGTATCCTGCAGGACTTTAGCTCCGACCCTTCCTCCAACCTCACATCCCACTCTCTGGAGAAACTGCTGGCCGCAGCCGAACCGGCCGAAGGCGCCTTGCAGGGGCGGGAACCCGGCAGTCCCCGGCCCCGCGATCTCGCGCACCGGCCACTGCTCCGAGATCCTGGGCCCCGTCGGTCGGCGCCGCCCCCTGGCCCGAGCGGGGGCAGCTCTCTCCTGGCTAGGCTGTTTGAACACCCACTCTACCAGGTGTCGGTTCCACCGCTGACGGAGGACGACGTCCTCTTCAATGTGAACAGCGACATCAGGTTCAACCCCAAGGCGGCAGCTGAGAATCCTGACTGGTGAGTGCGGCGAGAGGCAGCTCAGGGTGGGTGCTGCCAGGCCCCGGACCCTCAAGCAGCCATCAGCCTGTGCTCCCCTTCCCAGGAAATGCCCTTGCACACCCCAGGCATTGTTTAAAGAGGCCCAGGGGCTTGGGAACCCCCAGGGGGCATGGGTCCCCCATGGCAGAGTTCCCAACCCCAACGCCCCCTCCTCCGAGGGGAGCTTTGTGAGGCAGGAGAGGATGCTGCCTCTTGCTCAGGGCAGTGCCTTTGTCTCCAGAATGACTGCCTCCTTGAGAAGGGCTGCTGGGTGGTTTGGGAGCTACTCCCTGTGGAGTGGGGGGAGGGTCAGTGCTGACTCTATAGGACAGCAGTGCTGGCCTGTGAGGTCCTGGTCGCTGGCTCTGGAAACTAAGTCAGGCAATGCATGCACCAGCCGGCAAAGGAGTGAATGAGAGAGCCTGCCCCTAACCTTTCCCTGGTGGCCACTGAGCTTTCAGATCTCTGGTGACATTTCTCCAGTGGACACGTCAGGAAAGTCTGCAGAAGCCTAATGAGCCTTGTAAGCCAGTCACTGAGAACAAAATTAGCAGAGGGGCGTGCTGGCCCCAGTGAGGCATAACAAAAGGGTTCTCCCAGCCGGGGTGCAAAACAGCAGCTGCCCTTGGAATGCTGCCAGCTCCGTTGGGTGACAGCTTCATAAAAGGTGAGAAGCATCCTCAGGAGCATCTCCTTAAGCTGTCCCGGTTTAAACCCTTCCCCCCAGGCCCTCCACAGCCACACAGTTCAGAATAAGCAGATTCTGCAGCCTGGAGTAGTGAAATATTAACTAGCAGCAAGGCCAGAATAAATAGCTACCCAAGCAACTCAGGGGGAAGGCAGCTTCCCAAAACATCTTATACAAACCCTTTCTACCCTGAAATTTGACTAGGCCCAGGCTTTTCTGTCAAAATACACCACGGTGTTTGGTGGCGTCTGAGCTTTGTCTGCTGGCCGGGTTCAAGGAAATGCTCAGAAACTTGAGAATCAGAGCAGTGGCCCAGGCTTGGGGCTCTTCACAGGAAGGACAGAGCCCAGGACCGGTGGCCAGTTATGTGGCCCTGGTGGGACAGGGCTTGGGGCCAGAAGGGCCTCATTTGCAGGTGTATTAGAGCTAAGACAAATTCCACTTTCCCTCCAGCCCAGCAGCAGATAGGCTCTGTCCTCCCGCAGACTGGCCCCTTGACTCCGGAGATGTAAGGACAGGCCACATGGGCAGCAGGTCCTCACATTGGGCCTCAGCAGGAGTGAGTGCCTGCCTCTTTCCTCTCTCCCCACCCAGGACTGCTCTCATTAAAATCAAATTTAGCTTCTTGCATCATTTCTACCCTTGGTTGTTGGAACCAAAGCAGAGTGCCCAGGGAAGGTTTCTGACAGGCGGGGTGTGTCTCTGATGTGCACACAGTTTGTGGTCAAAGAAGGCTCACTTGTCTGTCACCAGGAAGAGCTGACAGCCTCTCATACCCCAAGCTGACATCACACTTGCTGGGCTGTTTTCGTGACCCCAGGACAGACTCGGTAGGGCTTGGCACTGAAGCTCTGGGCTTGATCTTGATTTAGTTATAGCTGTCTGGGCGTCTCCTGAGGGAAAGTAAGAATTATAGTTTAGATATGTTATTAGTTAGTACAACAACAGCCACAGAAAAAGTAGGGATGTCCGCAAAGTCCTGTTTGGGCAGAGGCATCTTTGAACGAATCTGCATTTGTTTGGATCCAAAGTTAAAACCTTGGCATTGGCACCAACTCACCCGTATTCATCCAGAATCTTACCACTCTCTGTTCTTTCCCTGCTGACTCCGGGTCCCCTTCATTTTCTGTAGGCCACGTGAAGGCACTGAAAATGAAGAATTCTTGCCCACGGGGGAGGTGGCAGTGGACTCCTACCCCAACTGGCTTAAGTTCCACATCGGCATTAACCGGTATGAGCTCTACTCCAGACATAACCCAGCAATCGAAGCCCTCCTGCGTGACCTCGGTGCTCAGAAGATAACCAGTGTCGGTAGGTGCCCTCCCTGAGCTTTCCGATGGGGTCAGGTGTGCTGGGGGCTGGCTTTCCTTTGCAGGAGCGCTGGGAAGCCGTTGCTCCTTGCTGGAACATCGCTTCCTGGAGTGGTTGGTAAAGGCAGCCTTCTAGAGGGACAAACCTGCAGGGCCTCGAAGGGAGAGCAGGGACACCTTCAATGCCGTCAGTGGTTCCGGGGCTACCGCCTGCTTTCGCAAGGCTAGCGAGGGGGGGAGGGGTGCTGCACAGCCATTCCTGTTGCGTTCTGCTTACCCACCTGAGGAGGGGCACTTTCCAGGCTACAGTGTAAAGAAGGGGCATGCGCCCCTGATGGCTGGGGCCCCTCCCTCAGCAGAGCAGGGAGACCCAGGGCAGAGCTCAGAGACCAGCTCCGCACCAGAGCTCTGCCAGGTGCTCCTGCCATTTCCTGTGCCCAGGGAGTGACCAGGGCTCAGCTCTGTCTCGGGTGGAGGCCCACATGCTTGGTAATTCAGAGGCAACATCATTGAGTACTTTGGGATCTGCTGAATTTCAGGACAAAAAAAGGCATCCAATTACTGATTTCAGGGAAATGTGTCAGCAGCAGTTTCTGAGCATGGAGGTTTGCTGCCACTGTTCCCAGGCCTGGAGGCCATTGTTTGTGAAGGTCCGCATTAGTCACTGGTGGCTCCAAGAGGCGGTGAGGGATGGGCTGAGGCCCTGGGGTGGAAAAAACAGTCCTGGGGGCTTTGCAGGAAGCTAGCCTGGGGACACACAGCTGGGAAGGGGTGGAGGGAGGCCAGTCGGGGGCAACATGAGTGCAGGTCCCCACCCTGTGCTGTGGAGTAGGCAGTTCCAGACACTGTCGTCTTGGTGTTCCCCTAAGCAACACTGAGGCTGAAAGGGGCCCAGTATCCTGGGGATCCGTCTGGTTGCTGATACAAGGGAGTGAGGCTGACCAGTGGGTTTTCCAGAGGTCTTTAAGGACTGTTTTTGGCTCCTTCTGCCCAGTACTGAGCTGTTTGCTGGGCATCTGCCTTGCTGCGTAGCTTTTCTCTAGCATGTGATTGCTCACCTTCGTGAAAGGGATCGCGCAGGAAAAAGCTGGTGTTTCTTCTCTTAGCTGGCTGCACAGGAGGAGTCTGAGCACCTCCCCAGACCCCAGCCCGGCCTCAGCCCTCCCCATGAGAAGCTCAGCCTCCCTCCTGCCCCTTGCAGGTGTCAGAGGCTTCAGGTGGTGCTGGGAAGCAGTCTGTGTGCACGACAGAGATTGTCCTGTGGACAGCCACGTCCAGGGTGCCCCTTTCACTCCTGAGAGTAGACGAGGCCATTAAAGAAGTATCCAGGGCCTTGACTGACTCGTTCACCCATTCAGTAGATTTCCTCGGACATCTCCTGCACTTCAGGCCCCTTTCTGGGTAGTGGGTTGAGGATGAATGAACCTCAACAAGGTTCTGCTGCAGCTGACCTGAGAGGCCCGGGAGCGGGGGGCAGGAAACGGATACACAATGAGGAAGAATAAATGCTTGGAACACTATTCACATAGAATCTAGGAGGGTTTAGAAAGGAGGTGACCTCCATCTAGAAGGAGGGATATGGAGCACCTTCTATGAGAAAAGACGTCTGACCAGGGGCTTAAATGAAGTGTAGGCGTTTGTCATAAAAGGGGGCATGGAGGGCTGGGCTTTCTGGGAAAATGAGAACAATGTTTTAAAAATTAGAAATGGTTTTAGGGGGCGCCTGGGTGGCTCAGTTGGTTAAGCGACTGCCTTCGGCTCAGGTCGTGATCCCGGGGTCCTGGGATCGAGTCCCGCATCGGGCTCCCTGCTCGGCGGGGAGCCTGCTTCTCCCTCTCCCACTCCCCCTGCTTGTGGTCCCTCTCTCGCTGTGTCTCTCTCTGTCAAATAAATAAATAAAATCTTTAAAAAAAAAAAAAAAAGAAAGAAATGGTTTTAGGGAAGTACAGTGTTAAGAGGTCCTGCTTTGCTGCTGTCCGTGGCACCCCTCTCTGCCTCAGTTTCCCCATCTGTCAAATGGGATTGTGGCTGCTCAGGTACATTGCATGTGTTCTGATAAGATGGTGCATATGACCAAGCTTGTAAATATTAACCAGTTTTTTGCAGGGTCACTTGTGCTTGCAGGGTCCCCACTCAAGTGCAGGGTCTGGGGTGGAGGAAGGGCTGCTGGGATTTCAAAGGCTGGCCAAGCTCGCCATATCCCTCAGGGAACAAACAGCCTCCAGCTCTCCCCGGACAGCCACTCTGTGCAGAGGACAGGGCCCAGCAGCTCGGCGAGCAGCTACAGAGAGAAGACAGGTGGCTGGGGCTCGCAGGCACATTGCCCACCCTAGGCATCCTCCCCTCTCTGTTCCCCCAGGGGCCTGGCCTGCAGGCGCCTCCCACCCACTTTGGTCTGACTGCCCGGGGCAGGGGTGCCTAGCTTGCCTGAGCACGTGGACCAAGCCTGTGCCTGGGGATCCCACCCCAGGGTTCTGGCGTGGTCATGCCTGGTGGCGTGAGTGGGAATGAGTCCTCGCACGTCTGTCTCCGGTGGGTCATCTGTGCTGCCGTCACCCACTCCCAGACCGCTGTGGCCGAGCTGGTCCTTCCCAGTCCCTATGCAGCACCCGATCAGTGCGGGAAGGTTGCCTGATGCATCCGGTGTGTGGTGTGAGTCTGGGCAAGTGGATTAATCTCTAGTGCTCTGGGTTCTCATGTGGGTTCTAGAAAGAAGGTTCTAACCTAGGGCCTGTAATCTCTGGCTTGCCAATCTGAAATCCAAATGTAATTTGTTCAGCAAAATCTGACTCAACCTGAACTTATATGGGAGCAAAACCTAAATTGACAAAGCTATTTATAAATCCTTATTTTTCTCACTTGGAGCGAATATTCACATGTTCCTCTGAGGAAATTATGGGGTTCTGCCCAGACCCATTTGGGCTGTTACATAATATGTGGGATATACACATTACCTGTGCCTTTTGTCATCTGAAATTTTTGAAATCCATGAGTACTTCTGTCTTCAGAGATTTTAATGAAGGGCTTGGACCTGTGAAACCTATATCTTGGGCTATTGAGAGGCTTCAGTGAGTAAATAAGAGAAAGATAAAAACAGGGCCTAAGCAGTGTCCCTGCCCATAGGTGTCTGTGTGGGGGGAGGGTTTCAGGGGCAGGCCAGAGCCTCCTTGACCACAGCAACCTTTGCGGGACAAGCCAGTGGAAGGCCTCAGCCGATGCTTGGCCCCACTGTCCGTGCTGCTTTGGTGAGCTCCCAGGTGAGTTCACGCCTGTGAAAAGGCCCTGGTCCACAGGGAGCCATAGGAGAGGGGCTGGCCCTGGGCCAGGCTGCAGGCATCCCTTGGAGATGCGTGCTTTCTGGGCTGCGTCTGCCCCGACATCCAGCTGGATGTTTTGACTGAGAACCCAACCCCCTGCTTGAGGTAGCAACCCCTGGTGGGCCCTTGGCTTAGCAGAGCCAGCTGGGCAGGTTTGGAAATGGAGGCCCTAGCTAAGAACTGTCTGCAGGCAGCCCCTGCACCTAGCAGTGCTGTGACCCAGAGCTGGACAGCCTTTGAAGGCCTCATGGAGAACCCTGGATGGCAGCCCCTTTATAGGAGCCCAGGCCTACCTCAGGGTCAAGATTCAGCCGTGCCATCCTCCTGAGCATGAAATGGGAGAGAGACAAAGAAGTCACACTGACCCACAGTGGTGGTGTAAGGAAGTGTCTAAGTTTCAAGAGCTGGAGATCCAACCCACTTCCAACACCCGTTCTGTAAACAGGGAAACTGAGGCCTCCAAGACGCAAGGGAGGGTGTCTTACAAGTCCCTGCTCCCAGATCTCTGTTCCCTAGCTGTCCAGCTGTGGTGGTCCCTTTAATCTTCAAGGTGTGCATCCACTATTAAATGTGAGCCCAGAAACATTGTTGGAATGGGGAACAGTTCCTGCAAGGTTCCCAGAGCTTCCTATCGGAAGAGTTCCATTAACTCTCCCCGTTCAGAACCACTTGATCCACTTCATGAAGCACGTGTGGCCTTCGGTACAGCTGCTGTGGCCGACAGAGATTTATTTATAGCCAGACTCCTGGCTGCTTGGTAACCGCCGTTCACTGCCTTTAAAGAGGCTCGGGATGTTATCTACCTCTATTCAGCTTGAAATCAGGCGTGCAACGCCTTCGGCTCGGGCCAGTGATAATTAAATTGCTATCGTGCACAATTATGGATGCAACGAATAAATGACACAATTAACTGCTCTGTACTTGGAATTGCTTAAAAAGGAAAAGAAGTCACACTACCATGGAGAGGGTTCAGCCAGCCTCTGGCTGAAAGATGCCACCATTACTCCATCCAGGTTGGGACACACCTGTGGTGGGTGCCTGAACACAGGAGAACCGCTCCGCAGGACCCAAGTCCTGGGCACTAATTGATCTAGCTAGGATCCAGGACTAATTGGCTTCCAGGAACAAAGGCTGCGGCTGGGGCAGCCCAGGATGGGCAGCTGCCTGAGGGCCTGGGGGGCCGCCCTGTCTAATTGGTCAGAGGTGGGCTCCTTGGGAAGGCAGTTCCAGCCCCAGAGAGGTCACAGTCCCCCTCCCACCCTACGTGGTTGCAGTGGGTCCCAGTCTCCAGGTCATGGCTCTCCGACCTGGAGACCGACAACTGAAAATGCTCAATTCACCCGGAGCACCTTAGGTCATCTGGGAGGAAGGACGCAGACCACCCAGAAGGAAGATTGCAGGCAAGGCACCACAGAAGGTGGCAAATTGCTGAGCCCCTCCTCAGTTTTCCTTCCAGCCGTCTGGTCCAAGATCAAGGACAAAAGCGCAGGCAAATGCCCCGGCACCTGCTTTCTCCATCTTGAGCAGACAACATTTGGGGCTCCAGAATCCAACAGGCATGTATTCCGATGGTGTTCCTTCTAGTCCAGGGTGTGCTGGTTTCCAGCTGGGGCAGGGCTGTACTTTGTCTTTTAAGTCAATTTAATTATCATAATAAAAAACCCTGGGCGTGCATGTGAGGGACTGAAGTTTGGTAGAGGCCTGCCAAGGTCTCACAGCAAGTGGGGCAGGAGGACCCTGGCCCTTAGAGCCTCCTCCAGCCCCTCACTCAGAGCAGCCCCCTCAATACCAGCCCCGGGGCGCCCACTGATGACGGACAGGTGGACACGCACCATGCTGCTCTCCCTTGATGCCCAAGGGCAGGAAAAGGGGCTCTGCATGGCGCCCAGGGGTCTAGGACACTGGTTAGATCCCACTCCTGCCAGGGGGTGAGGCGTGTGGGGTGGGCAGGGAAGAAGAGCTGACCTAAGTGCTCCTGGCGTCACATCCCTCAGATCTGAGCCATCCTGGGCCTTAAAGCAAGGCAGTGGTTGGGAAAGTATTCAGACCACTTGCCTGACCATGATCCCTAAGGACAAACATGGATCCCAAGTCCCAGAGGCCGCCCCTGGCGGTGCCTTGCGCATGGGTGTGTTTGTGTGGGCCACCGATCTCTTCAGTAGAATTAGTTCCTTTAAAAGTCAGGAGGTGGCTCACCAAAATATGGGTTAGGGGTTCTTGTTAGAAATGGGGAGCCTGGCGCTGCTGACCCTGGTTTCCACGGGAAACAAATTGCTCAGTGACCCAGGTCACTTGTCCCTCTTAGCCCTGAGGTGTATGACACAGGATGAGCTAAAGGCAGAGCCCAGCGTCTTGTGTGTCCCACCACTCACGCCTCCTCGGTGTGGCGGTGTTGGGGTCCCCGGCCAGGACGGCACCCCTTTTCCTTTCGGGGCTGTCTCTCTCCTCCCAGGGAGGATCCTTCCTAGGAGGGTCATAAGAAATGCAGTTCCCGTTCTGGTTCTTCTGAGGGGAGCTGTGTTCTGGGGAAAGACAGCAAAACCCCACAGTGTCCAAGTGTCTTAGTGGTCATGGAATTTATAGCATCCACAACGATTAGAATAAAGTATAGGGTGTTCTATCAGTGTATATTAGCATGTATAATTACTGATGCATGTCATTAATGATCACTAGTCAATGCTAATTAATACCATGTATTAATGCATAGCTGGGGGATATGGCTCTTGAGGGAGAGCAGGAAAGACAGAGCTGACATCCGTGGTCTGAATGGTGGGACACGCCTGTTGGAGGCGAGCTGGGGAGGGGAGCGTGTATACAGAGGGGCCATCACTGGGGCTTGAGCGAGCCAAGCTACCAGTTAGGTGCCCCTCGTGTGTTAGTGATTTGATGACTATAATAAGGCCCAGATTTGGGTGGGGCCATGGAGATGGAGAGAAGGTGGCCGATGGGGCTTGTTCAGGGTGTCTTCTGGGGACGTGGCCACTGGATTGTGCCAGGACAACCCTGGCCTTAGCCTGTCCTCTAGCCCACGGTGGGCTCACTGCTCAGTCAGGTGCCCCTCAGGGCTGAGGCTGGCCAGGTTTTGACAGACCTCTGTCCCCTGAGAAACATGGAGACCCAACCAGGTGAGGGCATGTCCACCGCCTCTCACATGGGGCCCTTGCTGCACTCCTGGGCTTCTCTCGGAAGTTTGCCTCTGCTCCCACCGCCTCTCTCCCCCACACGGGGGCAAGATTCCTCAAGTCTGGCTTCAGGAAGAAACCCCAAACTCACACCCTGCTTCTCGAGGCCTGGTTAGTGTCCCGGCTCTGCCACCGAGGCCCTCAGCCCTGACCACCTCCCCAGGCTCATCTGCAGCGGCAGAGCAGGGCCACCCGCTCCAAGCACAGACTTGTGGGGGCTTCCGCCTCTCACCCATCCCAGATGAACACTTGGCCTTTGCCACGACTTCAGGCAGTTTGCATGTGGGTTTTTGCAGACCATACCTGATTTTCAAGCAGAATTCCAAGTGTCTTCCAGCTGTCCACTCCAGCTTGGCAGAGTGAATGGTGGACCCTGGTGGGAAGGTACGTGTCCCCAGACAAGAGAAAGGTGGTGCCCAGGGCAGTTAGCAAAAGCCTGGCCTTCCCAGAGTTCTTAGTCACCCGGAGAGTCTAAGGCCCATTAATTTCTAGTTACGTGCTTGGTCCGTGGAGAGGAGCTGGGAGTGCAGTGGAAAACACAGGTCAGCAGCGCATTGAGATTCACTTCCAGAACAAGAATGACTAAACTGGCCAGATTTGCATAATAATTTATTATTCAAGAAAACCAGGATTACAGGCCCTGGAAAGAGCTGATGTGCTGTCCCCGATTGGCCTGGGAAGGAATAATTAAATCCAGTAACCCCAGTTATTACATGGAAATGGGGATATCGAATGGGGCTTAATCAGGCCACTAATTTTCTTAATGATCACTTCTGTTTTCATCTTATTAAAAATGTAATAAATGTTCATTGTTGAAATTTAGAAAGCACAGATAAGGGAAAAAAGGAAATTGAAATCATCTGTGGCTCTACTCTTGGGGGGTAAGCACTGGGCTGTAGCTTCTTATCTGTGCATCCAGATTTTCCCACGCACTTACATACACACCTTCCAAAGAAGGCAGCTCACAGAGTGTAAATGCTTCATAAGCTGCTTTGCTTAATAATAAAATAATGAGCAGTTTGCTGCGTCGTTAGAGAGTCTTTGGTACCTAGTATTCCCTCACATGGGATTACCGTGCATTATGCTTCTGCCCCCAGGATTGGGCATTTTTAGGTTATTTCCAATGCTTTGGAGGGAAGTGGAATTAGGTGAGGGGCTTGTTTTCCTGCGAAGGGCTCAGGCTGGGAGAGCGTCAGACAGACCCAAGTCACACACTGGTCTGGGGGAACTGTGCCTTCAGCTCCACCTCCTGGACCCCAAGACCAGGGCGCTCCCAAGGCAGCCAGGCTGTCCCGGCCACAGATGTTGCAGAGGAAGGAACGAGCAAGTGGCTGGGTTGGGAACCCAGGAGTGGGGCTGGGCCTGGGCCCTTACAGAGGCCATGAGAGCCACCGAAGACATTCAGGGAACTCAGAACTCCTGGTTCTTCTTCGCACTCCTGTGGCAGTCTGCCGTCTTGAATGTGCCATGGGCCCTGCGCCGTTCTAGATGCTCCACGAGCATTACCCACTTGATGGCAATAGCAGCCCTGCTTCGTAATGTGACGTGGTCGACCTGTAGCACCACATTGTCCTTATTTGTCCTGACCTTCACCACAGCCCCATGAAGGAGGCTGGGCAGGCATCTCTGCCCCAACTAACACAGGGGGAAACCAAGATGAGGGAGAGTGGAGGTTCCTTCTAGGGCACCCGGCCATAGGCAGCTGAGCAGGGACTCCAGCCTAAGGGCTCCTCCATGCCAAAGCCCCCGAGTATGGTGCCCCTCTAATGTGGTGCACCCCCAGTGTGCTGCCCTCGAGTATTGCACCCCTCAGTCATCCCTGCTCACCTGGCACTTCCATGCATGTTCCTCCCCATTCATCCACTGCTCCAACTGGAATCCAAGAGTCAAGCTAGGTTCCTCTCTTCCCTCCACACCCCACACCCGCTCCACTAAATGGTTCCTTGGACCCCCTGATATTTCATTAATTCTTCCATTTTCCCCATCTCTGCCATCCAAGCCACCACCATCTGCTATGACTGCCTTAGCCTGCTTCCCCTGGCTTCCACCTTCCATCCTTGTAGCCAGCCCCCTAGGCCCTGGGGGACAGCATTTACCTGGTTCCTGGCTATTCTGCTGTCCAGGGCTGACCACTCCCTCCTGTGGGAGGGTCAGACTGTCTGAGGGATTCTGCCCCTAGCCCCAGCACCTAAATATC
Source organism: Neomonachus schauinslandi (assembly GCF_002201575.2). Lineage (NCBI taxonomy): Eukaryota > Metazoa > Chordata > Mammalia > Carnivora > Phocidae > Neomonachus > Neomonachus schauinslandi. The sequence goes on along the minus strand of NC_058407.1, from coordinate 176,358,940 downwards.
AGGTGGGAGTGTTTATCAGCATCATTGCTGGAAACCCCAGACTTTCCAGGCAGAATGGGCACCCTCAGCCACATCGAGGGCCCAGGTGGGGCCGTGGGACCAGAGTGGGAGCTGGCCTCACTTGCCCACAGAAGGAGGAGTCTGAGGGCAGCAAGTGACCCCGTGTCTCTTTCCCTCTTCCTTGCAGCCATGAAGTCAGGGGGCACGCAGCTCAAGCTCATCATGACGTTCCAGAATTATGGGCAAGCACTGTTCAAACCCATGAAGTAAGTGCCAGGGGCTGGTTGGGACTGGGTGCCAGGGGCAGAGACGGGTCTGTGCTAGAGCATACAGGCAACATATTTCTGGTGAAAAATGCAGTGTTTCCTCCCAGAGGTGTTTTGGGGTGAACTGTGGGTGACCACACTGGGCTTTCTCCCCATCAAGGCAAGCGAGCAATACAGGGGTCCTGCACCCTCACCTCCTCTCTCTGGCCTCCGCAGTCCTCCCCCTCCCCACCTTCATCCAGTGGCAGATCATTCCTACCCCAGCGAGCATAAGTGGTTTTTTTGTTTGTTTGTTTCTTTTAAAGATTTCATTTATTTATTTGACAAAGAGAGACACAGCGAGAGAGGGAACACAAGCAGGGGGAGCGGGAGAGGGAGAAGCAGGCTTCCCGCAGAGCAGGGAGCCCGACGTGGGGCTCGATCCCAGGACCCTGGGATCATGACCTGAGCCGAAGGCAGGCGCTTAACGACTGAGCCACCCAGGCGCCCCTAATTTTAATTTTTTTTAAAGATTTTATTTATTGATTTTGACAGAGAGAGACACAGCGAGAGAGGGAACACAAGCAGGGGGAGCGGGAGAGGGAGAAGCAGGCTTCCCGCAGAGCAGGGAGCCCGATGTGGGGCTGGATCCCAGGACCCTGGGATCATGACCTGAGCCGAAGGCAGACGCTCAACGACTGAGCCACCCAGGCGCCCCAGCGAGCATAAGTGTTTTAAACAAGGAACCCACATATGGACACCAAAGAATGCTCCTAAAGGAGGTGACTTTTGCCTCTCCTGCATGGCTCAGGGATCAGCAGACTTTTTCTATAAAGGGCCAGCTGATAGGTACTTTAAGTTTTGTAGGCCATATGGTCTGTGTCTTAGCTACTCAGGTCTGCTGTCCTAGCCCAAAAGCAGCCCAACAAAATTTAAGTGAACAGGCATGGCTGTCTGTCAGTAAAGCTTTATTTATAAAACTAGCAGTGGACTGGATTGACCACCCCCACCCACTGTAGTTTCCTGTTGCATAAAATAGAAACCATGCTACCAGAATAAATATTAAGGCATTCATTGGCATATGAAAATTTGTGGGATGGTGGAGAAGGGATATTTGAAAGCCAGGATGACCCAAGAAAATTCACGGGGAGCATCCATGTTTTTGATGTCCACTCTGATGATGCTGGGGCTTGGGTAACCCATTTGGTCCAAGGTTGCTCCTTCATCTCCTGTTAGCCCCCACAAGGCCATTTGTGCACTGGCAAGACAGAGTTCATTGCATTTAAAGTATGGGTTGCACCCCCAAGTGCTCACAAGGACCGTGCAAGTTGTGTGGGCCTGATGCTGGTGGTTGGGGGCAGGCGGGTTGCAAGCTGCCAGGCATGGGCTCCACCGGAAGGGGCAGCTGCCTTGTGTTCGCCAGATCTTGGCCATCTGTCCTGATATCCAATTTTCAGGATAAGCTAGAAATACGACTATCTTTTCCTACTTAATTTTCAAATTTCAAAAATGATGGTAACTAATTGAGAAGCATTCCAAATACCTTGGAGGCCAAACAGAATACAGCTGCTAGTTTGTAACTTGTGACCGAAGGTATGATTTTGTGTTCAGGGTATTTCTGGGCCTCTTGCTTCCTTTCCTTGGGACAGATGTCCCGCCAGGGGTTTGATCCACTTGCCCTGTCTGTGATCTGGGGCTGCCCGGAGCAGGTGGGGCTGAGAACGTTACTCACACAGGCAAGATGAAGGACACCAGGACAGGGTGAAAGCCTGGGGCTGCAGGGATCTGGTGCAAATGCCCCCCACCGAGGCGTGGTGAAGCCACCCCTGTTGCTGTCAGGGGTCCTCGAGCACAGACACCTCCTTCCCTGTGCAGAAAGGGAAGTTCACATCTCCTTCAGGAGAATCGGTATAGAAAAGGGGGCTGCGGTGGGCTTGCCTGTCTCAGGAAGATGGCTGGATGTAGGAGTGTGGACAACCAGTGTGGTTCATGCAGCCCCCAACTCAGGACGGATGACTGGGGAGGGGTCCACACAGCTGGAGGGTATGCAGCCTGGGGGCGTGTGAGGGCTCCCCGTGCAACATTCTGGAAGGAAATGAGGCCCGGGATGGGCATGGGCTCCTCGTGGAACTTTCCAGCCTCCTTGGGCTTCTTCGTGGTTTTGGCCCCTCTGTTGAGGGCAGACAGTTGAGAGGTTGCAGCCTCTCACAGGGGAGCTGAGGCAGAAGGGCTACTTCCAGTCCCTCGATGCCACAAGGGTGCTCTTCCCGTCCCTCCGTGGGATTACCTGTGTGAACACCTGCGGAGGGGATGCCCAGTGTGGGCTGTAAGAGCAGCAGCATTGGTAACGTTGCCTGAGAGGCTGCCGTGTGCAGGCACTGCCGCCCCAGCCTTTCAGGACCGGGATCTGTGCCCAGGGTTCTGTGCCCAGCGTTCACACAGCTGCTGTTCCGTCCTCAAAACGCCTCCGGGGGTTATGGGAAACATTATCACTCTTGCTGCTGTTCTGCCACATAAAGATGAGGAAGTCAGGGCGCCTGGGTGGCTCAGTTGGTTAAGCGACTGCCTTCGGCTCAGGTCATGATCCTGGAGTCCCGGGATCGAGTCCCGCATCGGGCTCCC
>NC_058407.1:176336798-176355973 GCF_002201575.2 Neomonachus schauinslandi | reverse complement strand
GGCTGACCTCAGGACACCGACCACAGCCCTGGCTCTGGCAGTCTAGCCCCCAGGCCCCCCCCCCCCCCCCCACTGCTCCGGCCTCTCCCCCTTCACCTCTACCCAGCCTCCCCCCACCAGCCACCTCCCCGGCCGGGCCGGCTTCAGCAGCCACGGTGGAGGCACCACCCGTGGTCATGGGAGCAGCTGAGTGTATAGATCTGGCACAGTGGGACAGCCAGGCTCCTGGGTCCCTGGAAGGCTCACTTCTCTCCTAACTCTCTGTCCCCAGCCCCTTTATAGCAGGACGAATGCCTGGTCCTGCCTCTCCAGGGCTGAGAATCTCTAGGCAGCTGGGGAGACTGAGGCCAGAAAGGGCAAGTACATGCTCGTGGCCTGCCAGCTAGACTGCCAGAGCCAGGGCTGTGGTCGGTGTCCTGAGGTCAGCCAGGCTCCAGCGTGCAGCGTGTTCCTGGGCAGCCGACCCCCACCGGGCAGGGTGGACACAGCTTGGGCGTTTACAGGCTGTCCCTGTTGTCCCTCTTGCAGCTTCTGCTGGACTGGATCCAGGCGTTCCTTGGCACGCTCTGCTGACCACGTCCTGAGTCTGGTATTGATAGGGGTCCTGTGGCCAGCAGCTTCCACTCCCCTGAGGACCCCGGGGCCCGGGCCCAGGACATGAGGAGGCTGCATGCGCCATTCCCATCCCCCGGTGCCTGTGGTCTGAATATGAAAGCAGCTGTGGTTTGTGACCATAGCATTAAAAAATTAAAATCCATGATTAATAGTTCTTTTTAAGAAAAACTTTTTTCTATGACCTCCTAATAGCTTTGTAAGTTGTCAGTAGAAGAATCTGAATTAGTTAGATGGTAGTACTTTTCCTCCAAGATCTTGAAGGATAGAAGTTCAGAGTTTCTAGAAGAGGAATGGCCAGTGAGATGAGGGGTTGAAGCCTGGGGGACCTGCTGAGTGCGATTTGTGTGCAGTGGGGGTGACTCCTTGAAGTTTAATGGTTAGATATTTTTAAAAGTCACTGGAAAACATATGCCTAGCACATTAGTCCGCAAGTTTCTGGACATTCTTGCTTTAGGGTTAAAGTAAGAAAAATCTCGGGCGCCTGGGTAGCTCAGTTGGTTAAGCGACTGCCTTCGGCTCAGATCATGATCCTGGAGTCCCTGGATCGAGTCCCGCATCGGGCTCCCTGCTCGGCAGGGAGTCTGCTTCTCCCTCTGACCCTCCCCCCCCCTCATGTGCTCTCTCTCTCAAATAAATAAATAAAAAATCTTAAAAAAAAAAAAAAGAAAGAAAAATCTCTAACAGCTTCATCAGGATGTAACTCACGTATCATACAGTTCCCCCACTTAAAGCCTATGACTCAGTAGCTTTTACTATATTCACAGAAATGCACGTCCATCACCACCACCCATGTGAAAGCCTTTTGGGGTCTCCAGAAAGGGCCCTGTCCAATGTTGCCATCACTCCCCAATTCCCCCTGGACCACCCTCTAGGCCTGGACCACCACCAAGCCATCTTCTGTCTCTATGGATTTACCCACTCTGGAATTTCATATAAATACGCTATGATATATGTTCTTTGTAACTCGCCTGTTTCACTGAGCATCACGTACTCTGGGTTCATCCACGTTGTGGCAGGTGTTCAGCGTTCCACTCCTTTTTACTGCCAGGTGATATTGCATGGTGTGGATAGGCCATATGTTATTTATACTTCCACCAGTTAATGGGCGCTGGGGTTATCTCCACTCCGGGGCTGTTATGAATAACGCTGCAATGAACAGTCACATACAGGTTTTTGGGTCGACATGTGTTTACATTTCTTTTGGGTCTATACCTAGGACTGGAATTGCTGGAATCTGGTAATAACTGAACTTAACTGTTTGAGGGGCTGCCAGACTGTTTTCCACAGGGGCTGCACCACTTACATCCCTGGCCCGCACCTGTTTGATTCTGGGCCCCCTGCGGGTGTGAAGTGGTGTCTCCTTGTGGTTTTGACCTGCATTTTTCTAATCACTAATGATGTTGAGTAACTTTTCATGTCCTTCTTGGCCATTTGTGTATCTTCTTCAGAGAAATGCCTCTTCAGATCTGCCATTTTTTAGTTGGGTTGTCTTTTTGTTAGTAGTTGTAAGAGTTCTTTATGCATTTTGCGCACAAGACCCTCATCATATACGTGGGGTCCTTTGAAGCATGAGCTTTTTATTTTGAGGGTGTCCAGTGCAGGTGATGTGTGTGGCCAAAGTTTGCAAGTGCTGGTGTACCCACAGAGCCGGCAGGCCTGGCATGGCCACAGGCCCCAAGTTCCTCGAAGGCAGCCATGAGGAGCTGGTGGTCTAGCAACGTGGGGTGGAGTTGGTTGGACATACCAAAGAGTATGGACTCTTTGCAACAAGTTTCAGCTTGCTTCTTGGAAAGCGGCCTTCCAGGCAGGCCCAGGATGGCAGCTGTGACCACCTCCCGGCAGAAACATTCACAGCCATCCCACAAATGCTCACGGAGCCCCTGGGCCTGGTCTCGTGCCTCTGCAGACCCTGCTCTCTTGCTGCTCAGGTGGGACCGAGAGCCGTGTGTGTTGCCTCAGGACTGCGGCCCCGGGAGCGGGGGCCGCACTCACCGTTGGCGCTCTCTCTGTGTGCACAGAGCGAACGAGGGGGTGGGCAGACGGTGGTAGACATGGGCATGTGAGCAGCTACACTCACCTTTGAGTATGACCAGGGCTGGCTAGTGCCTGGTGGGCAGCTGGAGAGCTTCTCAGAAGGGACCTCCAGCTGAGGCCTGAGGATGAGGTCCCATCACTCCAGGCCAGGGGACCCGAGGGATAAAAGGAGGTGAATGTTGGACTCCCTTCAGGGAGGGTCAGCCAGCTTGAAAGGCCGCCCCTGCTGCTGGCAGAGGGCTGCAGGTGGGGAGCGAGGGGAGAGCTTTACTGGGTGTCAGATGAGAGGTGACGGTGTGGACTCAGGGTTAGGGTGACTTAAGGGTTCTACCTGGGGGCGGGGGGACCCGGCAGAGAGGATTAAGTGGCAGCCTGGAGCCTTGAGGACAGGACAGGCCTGTATCGAGGGCCGCCTGCCGCTTTCTTGCCCTGTGATGCTCAGACCCCCTTGTCCTCTCTGGGCCTCAGTTTCCTTATGCAGTCAGAGGCTGGATTCCATGACACCAAGAGTCCCTCTCTTTCTTGGGAGGAAAGGGAGTTGATGCCCAGCATGAGCTGAGTGGTAGGTTTGTTTGGTGGGAGACCCAGGGAGTGACCTGCAGTTTCCTCCCCAGCGTTAATTTGGGTCTATCTACAATTATTTCTGGGCACTCCAGGGTTTGGGGTTTTGACTTGTAAATATCACAGGGAAGATGAGTATTTGGTGCGGCTACAGGCAGGCCAGAAACGGAGTACAGATGCGCTTCTGCTGGGGTCACCCAACGCCCGGTGAGGCCGGTGTGAGGGTCCTGTCATAACCAGCACTGCTGAGCTGCCCCTCGGCGTTGGAGGGGCAACAGTGAAGCAGACGCCAGGGGCTGAGACTCCTCCTGTGCCGTGTGGGGTTTGGGATTGAAAGTGTCTTCAGAGGCTGTGAGGACGGGGAAATATCCTGACCACATGGTAGCTTTTCAGGGAAAACCGACTTCAGCAACAAGAATGACGATACTGGTGGTTATGATTGTGGGTGCCCTACAGGTCTAGCCTTGCTTGGAAAAATAAAGAGGAAAACGAGAAAAATCCCACAGGTCAGGCTCAACAAAGTCTGAGATGGGTCATTTTGACTGTTATCCAAGGCTTAGGGAAATCTAGGGGGAAGACAGAAGGTCTTCCAAAGGAAGCTCCCTATGGCTGGCCTAAGGGTGGACAGGGTTGAGGCCATGGGTGCGGAATCGGAGCCCTGCACCAAGCCCAGCACAAGGGTATCTCAGACACCCTAAGGGGGCTGCTGTGACCCCATGGATGTCATCTGGGAGGAGCGGACCAAAGCTCAGGGTGGTCGGGGACATGCCCGAGGGCACCAAGGTCACCCAAGGTCACTGGCTGTCAGGAGGTGGGCCGTGCAGGTAACTGACCTCGGTGCGGCCTGGGTGCCATGTGTACCGCTCAGAGCTCAAGGCAGGCGTGCACCAGCGCAGGACCACAGCGTCCCGATGCTGTTCAAATGTAGTTACTTTCTTAATTCCGCAGTTGATAATAACAGTTGCATTCTACACCTGCATATACACACCTGTATGAGTGTCCTGGGGCCGTAACAAAGCATCACAAACTGGGCAGTCTGAAACAACAGAAATTTATTCTCAGTTGTGGGGCCAGAAGTGTGAGCTCAGGGGTCAGGGCCACGCTCGCCCTGAGGGCGCCGGGGGAGGGTCCCTCCTGCCTCATCCAGCTCCTGGTGGCGATGCTGGGCTGGTGACCGTGTCAGCCCAACCTTTGCCTCTGTGGCCGCGTGGCCTCCTCCCTGAGTGCATGTCCACGCTCCCCTCTTCTGTGAGGACATCACCCCGCTCCAGCCTGACCTCCCCTTAACCATCACACCCGCAGAGTCCCTGCTTCCGAGTAAGCTCACGTTCACGGGGACCAGGGCTAGGACTCGGACGTACCTTTGGGGGCACAGTTCAACCCGTTAGAGCCCCCAGGTAAGACAAGGTCTCCATGTTCACCAACACCTCTTCTCAGCACTGGGGTTGACAAATGTACGAAGGCTCCTCATCAGTTCACCCTCCAACCCCCCAACCTCCTTCTCTGTGTGTTGAGAGATGAGATGAGGTCAAGAGCAAATATCCTAAGTATTGCCAAAATCCAATTCCTGCACACAGACAGCCGACCTTGTTCTTTTGTGCGTGGAACCCTCTGCTCTTTTCCATGCCAGGCACCTTGTGCTCAGTGCTGCGTCTGCAAGACGCCACTAGCCGTGGATCAAGTCGTGTTCCGTTGTGTGAAGCATCCCAATTCATCTGCCCCCTCTCCTGTTGATGGGCATGCAGGTTGTTTCCAGTTTGGGGGCATTATTGATAAAGCTGCTGTGACCATTCTTGTACTTCAGGAAGTGGGATATACCCAGAGCGACGTGTTTGGTCACAGGGTGCGGTGGTCATTGGCAGCAGTAGGTCCTGCGAGAGCTGTCCAAAGGCCATTCGGTGGTCTGTACTCCATCAGCCCGGGGTGGGGTTCCCAGGATGGAGCCTGGTACCTGGGCTTGATGCTGAAGTCCGTGCTTGCCGTGGGGCTGTACTCCAGCAGCCCGGGGTGGGGTTCCCAGGATGGAGCCTGGTACCTGGGCTTGATGCTGAAGTCCGTGCTTGCCGTGGGGCTGGCTGCGCAGGGTCCTCACAGGCAGGGAAGAGGCTGCCCACGCAGCCTGGAGAGGTCACGGGTGGTGAATGTGCTGATCCCAAGGTCCCCTTGCCTAGGTGGGCAGGAGGCTCCCTGCTGCCCTGCTCTAGGGTGCTGGGTCTGGGAGAACCACTGGATGGCGTCGAGGCCACCTGTGTCCACACATCTCCATGCGGTGCGGACACGCGCCAGTGGCGATTGTCCCTGTCGGGGAGTGGGCCCCCACGTCTCCCACCGTGTGCTTCTCTACCCCCTTCCCTTTGTCTTCACATGGCTGCAGAAAGAATGTGTGTCCAAGGCTGCCATGCTGAGTTTTGACTTGCCCTCAAGAAGGCCATTTCCTCGTCTTTGTGTTATGGGTTTTCAGTCTCTGCTCTGGCCAGCTCCGGAGCAGGTGACGGGGGGGGAGTTGATGGTTACATGGCTTGCACCAAGTCATCTGACCTTTCCAACCACACGAGTAGACTTTATTTTTATTGCCAACTCTCCTTCAGGGAGAAAGAAACTGAGGATCCAGAGGGTTTAAATATCAACAGAGTGGGCAGCCAGTCAGGGCTCCAGTCCAGTGCCTTGGACGCCAGGTCTTGGTCCTTCAGGCAGCATCAGGCTGAGGAAGGGCCATCTTGGGAGTCCTGGAGTCCACCTTGCTGGGACCCGGGTGTCTGCACGGAGGCACCTGCCGATGGGGGTGCCTCTCAGCCTGCAGATTTCCAGAGGCACCACACATGGTGAAGAGGCCTCCATACTTGGATTTGTCTCCTGTCTGCTGTTCAGCTGTGTTGATGGTGCGTGGGGCAGGGCCTCCAGCCCAGCATGTCCCGTCCGCCTTGATTTCCCTGTTTTCCGCCGGCCCAAGCGTTGGCCCAGTGGCCGGGCTGCAGCTCAGCCTCATGTTCTGTGCATGCTGCAGAACCTGCAAACTGGCCATCTGCATTTGTTTCCTCTTGCAAAACATGTGTGTGTGTGTGTGTGAGAGAGAGAGAGAGAGAGAGAAACCATCTGCAAACAGCTGTTTGGGGCCCAGGAATTCCTAGCAGCTGAGATGCACACACAGAGGCAGCTGTAGAAAAATGTGCAGGCCGAGACGATATTTCTAAATGCAGAAACCCCAGCCTCCCTCGTGCACTGACCAAGTGTGGTCCATCAGGCAGAGTGTGTACCATGGGGAGAGCAGGGCCCCCTCCCCGTGACCCAGGCACTGCTCTGGGCTGCAAGCCAGGTGCCTCCCCAACGAGCTGAGGGCCCAAGGGGACGTGGGGCTGGTGCGTCCCTCGGGGGGCAAGCAGATTCAGCTGGGAGACTCTGGAACTTAGCATTGACTTTCCCAGGGGTGCTGGGGCCACGCGGGGGGCCATGCGCTGGAGACCACTAACCAACCATTGACCTTCAGGCCTCCAGCATGACCCATGTCCCACTAGGGGCTTGACTCCCAGACAGGCACCCTGCTCAGGGGGCCGTCTTCCTCCATGAACACTGCTGTCCCGAGGCCCAGAAGTGAACCAGGAGGGCTCTGGTAGGCAGCTGAGACCCTGCTGGCATTGAACATATTCCGATCCCAGAGGCCTGAGGGTGGGCACCAGGCTGTGTGGGCACCAAGTGAGGCTCTGAAAAGAGATGATCCTAAGAAGGATTCGCTGATCATATGAGAACCTGTGGTCTTGTCCTGTCCTGTGCTCATTGTGCTGGGTGCCCGGTACAGAGCTGAAACAGCTCCCAGGGGTGACGGACCTGGGCACAGACCCAGGCAAGACCGCATGTCGAAGCCATACAAGGTGGGAGGGCAGGAAAGAAGGAGTCTTGCCTGCCAAACAACCTTAAAGAAGACCTTTGAGCTGGGTCTGGCAGGGTGAATAGGAGTTCTTCCTGGGCGCAGGAGGAGTTCTAGGCACATGCCCTACATACTAAGGCTTAGGGAAATAAAAAGATTTTGAGAACCAGTGAGTGAGCAGTCAGGAGTTTCAAGGATTTGTCATTCTGCTGGTAAATAATTCATGTTTTGTCTCCACTGGTACCCTGACCCAGGCCCCAAAGGCAAACTGATTGCCCAATAGCCAGTCACTGGGTGTGGAGCCAGAGCCAGCAGAGGCCTGGGCCTGACCAGAGGTGAACAAGGACCCCTTTGTGTCCATGCTCAGCTTGGGCCCGTCTCCAAGCCCGCTTTCCACCCTCATTCTGACTGGCTTCCAGGAGCTCCAGCATCCTCCCCCATAGGGAGCCAGGCCAGCATCCTTGGTCAGACTTGACCCACTCAACAAGAAGCTGCCGGAACCCCATGTCCCTGCTGCTGCTGCTGCGCTGAGCTTTTCTAAGGCCCAGTGATGAGTTCATCATTCTCCTGCATCCCCACTGGCCTGGCACAGTCTCCAGACTAACTCCTTGGTGCCAACTACAGGCCACTGGACAAGAGGAGTAAGGCCCAGCCTGGCAGGGAGCTTAACTTCTAGGGAGGAGTCAGTAGACGCATAACATTTCAGAGGGTACATCTGAGCAACACAGCAGAGATGCTTTAGCGACAGGCCTTTCCACTGGTGCTTGCGGATTCCTCCCCCAGGTACTGGGAAAGCACCTACTAACACGCAGACACTGCTCCCGGCCACGTGTCAGAAGGTGGCATGTACACTGAGGTCCGAACAGCAAGGTGAGAACCAGACATGGGAAGGTCTAGGGCAGAATATTCCACCGATGGTCTACCTGTGGTCCCACCTAAGGCTGGGGAAGGACGGGATGGGTGAGGACCCCAAACGGGCCAGCTCCGCTGCCGTCCCTGTAACAGGGGCCAAGGGGGCTTTTACCCCGTGGAGAGGTATGGCACCCCCGCAGGGCAGCCTCAAGAACACCCGGACAAGAATGCAAGATTTTAGGGCAGTCCGCTCATCTCCTGTGGGGCTCCCTGAGTGCCACAGCCGGGGGCAGAAGAGCCCACGGATGGTGAGCAGATGCACCCACAGCGGCCCGGCCCTGACGAAGCAAGGGAGACAGCAAGCAGCAGCCTACTCAGCCAAGCTGAGGAGGGGGCAGATCTTGGGATCTGGGCTTCAACAGATGAGAAGGAGTCGGCCAAGAGAGGCACGGGGGAAGGACGATTCGGGGTGACTGGACCGCAGAGTGTGTCGGGGAGCCTACGGGATGGCTGTGCAGGCTCTTGGAGGCCGTGGCGGGACTTCAGGGGAGCTGTGCAGTGATGCGGGCCATGGCTGCCATCGATGTGCTTCTAAGGAAGCTCTCAGGCCAGTGTGGGCAATGGGCAGGAGGCGCGGAGGTGCAGAGGATGTCCCTGTGAGGACAGGGAAGGCCAGGTCCAGGGTGCTGGTAGTGAGGGGGGACAGAGGCCAGGGTTCCAAGCAACCTAGCACTGCTGGATATCTCCAGAGCAGCCTGCTGACATCATCAGCCTCCCACCAGGGCCCTGAGTCCCGGAAACCCTAGAAAAATGGCCTGATTGCCCCGGTGCAGGGAGCAGGTGCAGGGAACAGACGGCCACCGGGGAATGGCTCGAACCCCCAGGGGCCTGAGTGCCAGACGGAGACCAGTCAGGTTTCTACGGACGCTCTGCCCCGCAGGAGGCTCTGAGACCCTGGGGCCTGGCTCCAAGCAGGGGTCCCTCCAGTGGGCTGCAGAGGGGTGAGTGGAGGGGGCCCTAGGGTGGGCATCCAAGGGATGGAGAGCAGCCCAGTGCAAGAGCGCGTGTGCACGAGTGCATGTATGTGTGTGCGTGGGCACATGGGAGGCCAAGACTAGCACTCGTCCCCCCAGTCAAGGCTCAGACGGCATGGGACCAGCTTCTCTCTGGCCTGAAGCTGGTTGTTGGCTTAGGTCCCTGTGGGCCATGGCTCTTATTGGAGCAGCAACCAGGCTCCCATCCAGACGGGCACCAGTTTGACACTGAGGGACCCAGCGTTCGGGGGGTAAAAACTAGCAAGCACCTCGTTGTCAGGAGGTGCCCACTGAGTGTTCGAGCCTTCCAAGTACGCCCCCCACATGCACACAGGCACACACACACACACAGTTACGGTGACAGGGATCGGAGCTTTACCTGTTGTCTGCTCTCCTCTAGACCATGAGCTCCACGGGGCATGCCTCAGGTGTTAGTTTTCCCCAGCCCTGTCGGTGCAACCCTAGTCATGTAGTAGGCACACGAGTGAATGAATGAATGGATGGATGAAGAATCTGATGATGGGGTTTAATGTGCACAGCCCACCGGTGAGGGGTGCATGGAGCTCCTGAGGGCTCAGAGCAGCTCCTGGTGTCTGGGTCACCAGATGGGCCACACGTGGTCCCCGCTCCAAGGAGCAGGACCCTAGCAGGCTGTCCTGGCCACTGTGGGCCAGTGCACACACAGCATCCCGAGGTGCAGAGGTCTGGTGCTCTGGATCCGGGGCAGGCGGAGATCCCTGACGTGGGGTGTGGACATGTCCCTTGAGCGACCTGCAGGCAGGGTCAGAGCACGTGGGGGCTCTTCCACTGCTGTGCCGCATCCCACAGGGAGCCTCTGTGTGTGTCTGTGGAGCACTCAGCTTGCGTGCTTCCCGTTTCTGGGGGTGATGAGCAGATGCCACACTGCATACGGCCGTTTACCCTATAGGCCCTCAGCTGCAGGGCACTTGGGCTGTCTCCAGCTTCATGGGTTAGAGTCAGAAAAAACATGGACCTTATTAATTAAAAAACAAACAAGTAACCAGAAGCAGACTTTCGAGAGACTCTCAAAGACACGCAGCCCAGAGGAGGCCAAGCAGCTGGGGCTCCAGCGGCCCAGAGAAGCCCACGTCTGCCTGGCAGCACCATCGAAAGACAGCTGTCCACCCTGAGTTCCACCGCACCAAGAACGGCGTTGGATTTAATAAGCTTGAGAAGAGACAACAGGAGAAGCAGACTTGGGGACAGAGTGGGGCTCTCGATCTGCAGGGGGCTGTGGCCAGGAGCACCATATGGGGCCTTGGAGAAGGGTCTCCTCCCTCAGCAACCCCGGCTTTGAGCCCTGGGGTCCACTGCAAGCTTTTCCCCTGGGATCCTGGTGTCCCCACACACAACTTTGAGGACACAGGGACCTGCTCTGCCCCTGGCCAGCAGAGCCCATGGGAAAGACAGCTTGGCGCTGCCCACTTGGAGAAGGCAGCACGTCCTTACAAGAGGCCGTAAGCCCCGGGAGCTGGCTCTGACGAGCACATGAGGGGGACTCTGTAGTCTGGAGTGGCTTCTGGACAGGAGGGCTCAGAAGCACACACAATGCCAGGAGGACGTGAGGGGCACTGCGTCCACAGAGGGGGACCCAGAGTCTCAGCGCAGGGATCGCTGCCCATGGGCATACAACTGCAGAACTGCATGACACTGGCACCGTGGCCCCAAGGGAGTGTGGCACCGTGGCCCCAAGGGAGTGTTGCTCCATGGCTCTGTGTGTGGCCCTGTGTGGCCCAGCGCGGGCGCTCACGCCGGCTCACACTCTCCGTGGTCCCAAAGCAGCTGAGGTCACTCCAGCTTCCCCAAGCACCCCGTCGATTTACCGTCAGCCAAGGCCGCCCACAGAAGTTAACCACCCTCTCCTGCTCTCACTTGGCAGCTGGGAATTCCTTTGCTTAACAAAATGAAAAGGAAAGGAAATGATTAACAATTCCAAAGCAGATGCAGAGAACCTGGCAAGAAAACAAATAAATGGTAAAAATGTCATAAACCCTTCAGAGAGCGTGGTTCTGCACCTGCACCTGCTTTGCCCCCGTGGTACAGATGGGGAAGCTGAAGTCTGTGCTCAGAGCGGCCAGGCTGGACCCATCTCCCCCCCTTTCGGGCCAGCTGCCCGGCTCACTATGGCACCCATGTCCCTGGCGGCTTCTGGCAAAGGTGATCCCCTTTGTTTAAAGGCAAGTCATTTTTTCCAAAGATGTTCTCCCAAACAGCAATATCAAGGGTGTCTTTTTGTGTTTTTCTCTGGTTATCATGGTCTCTGGGGTGTCTGCCAGTGTGTGGGCCGTCATTCTAATTGTCTTGAAAGAGAGGGAAGATTAAAAGGAGGGAAGGAAAATACAATTTTCATTTTCCTTGTGCTGGGGAAGCAAATGGAAGTCAGGGACTTCTCTCAAGTCTGGCTGTTTCTTACATGCCAAAAGGGAGTTTTGCAGACTGAAGATCTTCTTAAACAAGCCTGGAGAATGAGCTGGAATGCCCCCACCCTCTGGATGAGTTTGCTTTTCTGACTGGAGGAAAAACTACATCAGAGCAGTCACTTTGGTGCTGAATGGTCAATCCACGGTTTAGTGGATCGGGAACATGGTGCCATCTCATCTTGTTATCACCTGTTAAAAAACGGTGAACCACAGGGCCTTAAAAACACAAAGACGTGCACAGCTGTGTTTTCAGAGCTGCTGGAGAAGATGCGTCTGTCCCCATCTAATGTCATTCCTTACTCATCCCCATGAATGCTGGATGAACTGGCAGAAGGGTATTTGATACACAGTGGATCTCAAACTTTCGAACGAATTGTTTTCCCCCTTTACTTTTGAAATCAAGTCTAAGTCATTGCAAATATTTTTAAATGGAAATAACTTCAGGCTTTCTTTACAGTTACACATCTTTGAATCACTTTTTATGGTAAAGATTTATTTATTTGAGAGAGCGCACACGTGTGCACTTGCAAGCACAGAGGGAGAGGGGCAGAGGTAATCCCAAGCAGACTCCCTGCTGAGCAGGGAGCCCAACACAGGCCTCGATCCCATGACCCTGAGATCACAACCTGAGCCAAAATCAAGAGTTTGAGCCACCCAGGCGCCCCGCTTTGAATCACTTTTAAATTGGTTTTCACTAAATTGGCCATTTTTCCGCCCAGACAAACCGATGTGTGACTTCTCTTTGTGGCTCACCTTGAAGGACCTGTGCGAGGGCAGGAGCTGCGGATCTGGAGGCTCCCCGTGGTCACCTGCATGGCGGCAAGGCCGAAGCCCTGGTGGCCGAGGCTCACAGTGTCGCCTTCAGGAGCATGTGCAGGTGTGTGCCTCAGCAACACGATGCCAGGAGGAAAACCCGTCCACCAGCCGTGGTTGTTATGAGGCCCGTGGCCATCAGAGAAATTTTGCCAAAACCAGAAATCAGGTTGGTAGGCAGCCCCGCCCTGGGCCCTGTTTTGGCTTTGTGTCTCCCGCCCCATGGCTTCTGGACAGGAGGGCTCAGCAGCCAAGCTCAGAAAACTCCCCAGCCTGCATGATGCCAAGGGTGTCTGCCAGGGGCTGGCTCTGCGAGGGCTCAGGCCCCCTCCCCAGGTCAGGGAGCCCCAAGAGTCTGTGGCACTCTAGAGGCGGCCACCTGGGGCCAGCGTCATGGCTCAGCATGGCAACAAAAGGCCAGGTCTGTGTCCCTGGGCTGGAGGCCACCTCCCCTGTCCGGCACGGCCACGGCGCCAGCACCGTGGAGGGCCCTGAGAGAGTGGCAGGGACAGTGTTCACAGCGGCTGCACCCCGCCGGCTCTCAGTGGCGGGCAGCAGTTTCCAAAGCTGGTGTGAGCCACGGAAATGAACACATCCCACCAGAAGCAGGATGCACTGGCCACCACTTGCCAGAGCCAAGGCCTTCGCCAGAGCTGCCCGCCTGCTGGGCACATACCACGTCCTCCACCAAGACCGGCTTGGACCCTGCCAGACAGCACTCCAACTCAGGCAGTGTCGGCTGAGGGCATGGTCACGGCCTGGGTGGCCATCTCAACAGGTTAAAGTCCTGTGAAGGTGCAGGTCCCTCCCTCGGCCACCTCCTCGAACTGGGCACTCGGCCAGGTGTCTCATGTACAGACAAGACCAGAGCCGGGTGACCGAGCCCTGCTCCCACTGCACCTCCCAGGGTGTCCTCCCCCCCAAGTCCCTCAGAGGCCAGTGCACCCTCCTGTCTTCACGACTGGACTAGAAGTTCTTGTCATAACCATCACACCTCCAGATTCTTGTGGAACAGGCGTGCTTTCTGGGGCCAAGTGCATGTGAGTGCGTCTTCTGCTCGGCGCACATTATGCAGGGTCTCCCAGACCCATGACGAGTCTACTGGGGCCTCCCCACTCTTCCGGGCCTTTCTGTTGCCCTCACTCTTGAAGTTTCTCTGGCGTGCACGTGCCACAGGTGTGGTGAGCACGGATGGGCCCGGCGGGCACTGAATGGGGTGATGGCCGTGCCCCCTCTGCAGCCACAGAGCCCCCCAGAGGCTTCTGCAGCTCAGACAACATGGGTCAGATCCGGAGAGCCTGGATGGATGAACAGGTGCCAGAGGTTTTGAATATAACGAGCATGTTTTACCAAACAAACAGATCCCCCGCACCCACATGGGGCCGGAATTAGCAGGAAATACTCAGTGGGCCTTAAGGGCTGAAAGGTCATGCTGAAGTAGCTGCCAGGGAGAGGCCCTTCTCTCCCCTTCTAGAACATCTGCCAGCCGAAAACCTGATATTAAACAGCTTAATATATCTCTTTAATGACAAGGTCGTTGTTTTCTGCTGTGTGAGTGATGGGAAAATTATCCAGGATAGAAAGGCTAATTTTTGCTTCTGCGCCTTCATTTGGTGAGTCAGGGATCTGCTGTGTGTTCAGGAGGAAAGGGAAAGCATTCACCTTATCTGGTGTTTTGCCTCCCTGAGGTTATCCCTGGAAATGGGAAACAGGGTCCCCAGGATATCAGACCCTGCTCCCAGGCACCTGGATTAGCCAACTGGGGCCTGAATGCTGCCTCCCGTGTCCTTATAGGAGGGAAGCAGAGAAACCAGAGACGGTGATGGGACCGCCCCGATGAAGCTACTTAGGTGGTCAGGTGACAGGCTGATTTGTCCCACCGCCTGTGGTTGGCTACCTCCTGCCTCAGCCTGTGAGTGGGGCTGAGTCTGTTCTTTAGAAAAGATGGTCAAGGGCCAGAGCATTCCAGGGACAACAATTCAGTGCAAAGGGCCTGGGCATCAACACACAGGCTCTGTCAAGTTCTGCCCATTCATGGCACAACGGACAGATGGTGAGAAGTGGGATTTGGGTGGCAGCGGGGGGGGAGGGTGGGTGCATCGTGATAATGGGGTCTGTTGGAGTGCAGTGGGGTGCCCTCAGGCCGAGCAGGGGTGGCGTGAGGAGCATTGTTCATGGTGATCAAGTAGCAGACACTGGTGGGAGGTGCTTATGGACATGCCCTGGATGGGATCCCCCTAGGCAGAAGTTCCTGGGGCGGGGGGTCATCCCGGGAGCCACACTGCCTGTCCTCAGCTGGTGCGGGTGTTGGTGGGGAGCCCTGGTGAGCAGGGGGCCCGGCACATGGGAGCCCTGGCGGCCTGCCATGTGCACCAACATGGCCACCTGTGTCTCCCTCTGGGTTTTGCACGCAGGGACATCTGCAGATGGGCTTCCTGGCAGCTCCTCCCAAGGGTTCTCTTCTCCCTGCTTCTGTCCTGCAGTGCTTTTCCCTGATGCACAAAAGGTTTGTGTGTGGCCCTCCTCTCTGGGCCTGTTTCCCATCTGCACTCAGGGATGTCCGGGGGCCCTTAGCTCTGACTAGAACGCCCAAAACGGCTGTGTGACAGCTGTCTGTGCCCCGAGCAGCCCCACAATTGCCCCTCCTCCAGAGTCTGACCTGACAATTTGCTGTAGGTTCTGTTCTGGCTCTGCGTTCGATCGGCCTCATCCCCATGCCTGCCATGTGGAGCCCACTGACCGGGCAGGTGTTTGGCTCCCCCACGTGGGACTGCATGCCTCTTCCCTCTCCGTAAGCCTGGCGGCATGGCAGCGGCTGCCGCAGCAGGGAAAGGACCTTGCTGCTCCCAGAGGCGTCACCCCTGAGCCGCCTCACCTGCCACACTGCTCCTTCGAGGGAGGTGTGGGCGCACCTGCCCCCAGCCAGCCTGCAGAGGGTGGGGGTCAGGGCAGCAGCTGTTTTCCTCAGGTGTCAGTGGAGAGAATGGGGCCCAGCCCACCCCCCACCCCGCCTCCCATGTCAGAGCATTTCTGGGGCACCGTGAGGTGGAAGCAGGGCCGTGGACCCACATGCACAGCCCTGAACCAAGCCTTCCACGTGCAAGCTGAGACCCCTCTGGCTGGCTCCGATCTGGCTGTGGACGGGGACACTTCACAGGCTGTCATGGAGGTGCAGGGAGTGAATCCACATACACTGCTTAGCTCATGGTAAGAGCTGCATACTGTTGGCTTTTCTTCCCCCACAGGCTTCGGTAAAAAGCTGCCAATTTCCTCTATTTTTAACCAAGCACAAGTTTTCTGTTTTCCCACAACGTGAAGAACATAGAGATGTTAATGGTGATAGTGGGAACTGGGCAGGGGTGGGGGGCATGCTTGTAAAGGAGGAAGGGAGGGGTCTCACTGTGTTGAGGGCCAGTTCGGGTGCGGAAATCACAGCTGTTGGGAGCCAGCATCTCTCTGGGGACTCGGGGACTGTTCCTGCGGCCAGACTGGTAAGCCTGCACACAGCCTCCCTGAGTCCCCAAGCGGCCTGGCACCTGACCCAGCCCCGGGCCCCTGGGGCAGTCCTAGAACCCAGACCTTGGGGGACCCTGAAGAAAGAACCCGTTTCTAGCTGTGTGGTTCTGCACATGCCTTTTCCCCTTTGCCGACCTCAGACTTCCTGGTCACTAAAATGGGGACAAGGATCGGAGCCTGGAGAGACTCCCGTGGTACTTACAGGGTTCTGCCTCTCTTTGGCTTCTGCGAAAACCTTCTTTCAAAATGTTCTGCGTCAGTTCTTCAAAGTCTCATAAATGCAGCAGTGATGGCCTGACCAGATCTGCGGAAATAGACCGGATCTCATAGCCGTTCCAAGGGTGCTAAATCACTGTGTCCTTCCTGCTGCTTTGGGATTGCCAAAGGTTCTAGACGAGTTCCCTGGGCTGCTGCGGCAGACCACCACAAAGTTACTGGCGTAGAGCAACATGAACGTGTTCTCCTGCCGTTTTGGAGGTCAGCAATCTAAAAGGGACCTGCAGGCTGTGTCCCTGCTGGAGGCTCTGGGAGACCATGTACTTCCTTGCAGAGGAAGGCAGCCTGCCTCTAGAAGCTGGAGGAGGTGAGGAAACAGATTCTCTCCCAGAACCTCTCTCTTCGAAGCCACCACTGTGGTTCTTCAGCTGTTAGATCTCCCTCTGCTTCCTTCTTATAAGGACCCTTGGGATGACATTACCCCCCACCCAGACAATACAGGATAATTTCCCCATCTCAAGATCCCTGACTTAATCACATCTGCAAAGTTCCTTTTGCGCTTTGAGGAAGTTCAGACCATAGATTTCCTAGGAGAGTTCAACACGGTAGTCATTCTCACTTAAGTATAAAAATGCATCATCAGCTCTTATTGTGCTTCCTTCCCAGCGAAGCGAAGTTGCTCTAAAGGAAGGGGGTTTGGGTGTGGTCAGCTCTGGAAAGGAGGGAGAGAGGGAATGTGGAAGTGAGGGAGGCCCCAAGAACTGGTCCTGAGCAGCCCCTTGCCAGGGTTTAGCAGGCCTGGGCTTAAGGGTGGTGGGGTGCTCAGTGTACCCCTGGGGGCTGCCCTCCACTGCCTGCTTTCTCGTGGCCTTGGGGCCCAGTGCGGTTATCTGTGAGGTTTTGGTGCCTTCCTAGAGAGCAGGACCAAAACCTTCCCTGGGATCCAGGCCTCCTGAATTCACCAGGCTCTTCCTGTCTTCCTGCTCTGACCCTCAGTCGCTGCTGCCAAAGCCTTTCCCTGAAACCTT
Organism: Neomonachus schauinslandi; assembly: GCF_002201575.2. NCBI lineage: Eukaryota > Metazoa > Chordata > Mammalia > Carnivora > Phocidae > Neomonachus > Neomonachus schauinslandi. The sequence continues at coordinate 176,339,001 of NC_058407.1, read as the reverse complement.
GTCCTTGCCTATGGTTTGTGCCTGATTCCTCAGCTGCTGTTTTCTGAGGAAAGTGAGCGTACACTTTTCCATTTCCCCGCTGCTCGGGCCTTCCCGAGGCCAGGTGGGGCTCACTCAGACCTCAGAGGCCGTCAGGGAGGGGCTCCCAGGCTCTGAATGCTCCCTGTGTGGGGGCAGTGACCCCCGGGGGGTGTGTGGCCAGACTAGGAGGCTCCTCCTGTCCCTGTGGCCCTGGGAGGGGCTGCCACCCCTCCCCCGGCCCTCTCAGTCCTCAGGAGAGGACCTCGACTTGCTGGCGCTGTGCTCCCAGGTACACAGTGTTCTAGGAAACACTCGTCCCCAGCCGCCCGGTCTCCCCACCCCTCATCAGGGCAGGCACAGGCTCTGGATGCCGAGCCAACCCCAGAGTGTCTGATAGCATCTTCTTTCCACATTTCCATGCCCCACACCCCAGGAAGAAGCCCAGAGCCCCGGGCAGACCACGCCCTTCACCTGCCCTCCGCAGCTGGGCCCAGCTTCCTCCAGGACACCTGGAGGAAGGGGAGGCTGCCAGGTGACTGGGTTCAACTGAGTTCAGTCTCCCGCTGGGTGCAGTGAGCTCAGTACTTTTCCAGATTGTTTTCCTCAAACGGCTGGGTCAACAGCGGCACCTTCTGCTCTCCAGTGCCACCCAGGATGTGGCAAGAAGCAAGCCGACCTCCCCACAGAGGGGACCAACCATGTCCCATCTCTTCCCAGTCCCCCCTGCGCTGCCCTGCTCCCCACACAGACACCCCCATGTTGTCCCCTGCTCTGTAGCCCAGCCCTGAGAAGAGCCCACATACCCCCTGCAGTGAGTACCCCCAGGTCTCAGACCCCCTGAATGCTCCACTCAGGCATGGATTGGCTGGTCAGGACATCCTGCAGGAGTTAAGCTAATGGTTTGTGTCGTGTCACCAGACCATGCAGGTGGGTGACCGGCCAGGTGGACCCTGCGCTACTCCCTCTGTCACTGGTGGTGCACAGCTGGAAGATTTCCACTACCCTTGTTCCCTTGTTGATTTGGGCACAGACCTTCAGCAGGAAGACCAGCAGGGAGCCAGCCTCATCCTTCCTGAGCACCCTTACCGGTTAGTCCTGGGCCTCTTCTAGCCATTCTTCCTACTTCAAGCTCCGCACTTGTGTGTGTGAGTCCTGACCACTCTGATGACAGGACCTGGGGTCAGCTGGCCACACCCAGAGCACAGAACTATCCCCATTCTACAGCTGGGGAAGCTGAGGGTCCAGAGGTCTAACACACTCACTCAGCCCTGCCCACTGGCCTTGGGGAGCCAGGTCTGCACAGCGCTGACCTAGGCACCTTCACTCCGGCCCACAGGCACTCTGTCTAAAACAAATGCGTGGGGAGGCCCACACTGGAGCCCACCTTCCCAGCCACATGACCCCCTCCCCTTTGGGTGTTTCCTGAGTTCCCAGCTCCACCCTTATCAGGACAGGTTAAGTGGGGCCCCTTCCCCAAGTTGTTCACAGCCTATAGGAGCCTTGAAACCACTCACAGTCATGTCACACATCTTGAGGACTGCCCAAAGAACACAGAGGTCCCAGGAGCACCTCAGAGCCTCTCAGGAGTGAAGATAGTCACTGAGCACACAGACAAAAAGCACCTCATCACCACTTCTCTGCACTTCCAGGGTCATTCTGGGGAGGGGCATTTGGAAGCTGAGACAGCCAAGCAGAAGGCCTGTATATACAGCCTCGGGGTGGAGGAAAGAGCTGCCCTATTGTGTGAACAGCTAGAGGACAGAGGTCACTGGAAAGCCCTGAGGTGGGAGATGTGAGGGAACCAGGAACTGTTCTGGAACCTGGTCACAGAGCTTCCAGGAAGCGGTTTGGCTCTTCCTGGAGTAGCAGGGCTCAGAGCCACCTGCTTTCCAGATGTGTGACCTGATCAGAGGGGTGGGCTAGAGTGAGGGAGAAGGGAACAAAAGCCAAAGAGTTGGCAAATAGAAAAGCTCACTAGGTAACATCACAGATAAAGCCAATGCACATGGTGATAATGGTGGTGATGATGGTGATGATGATGATGGTGATGATGATGATGGTGATGGAGGTGGTGATGGTGGTGATGATGATGATGGTGGTGATGGTGATGATGGTGATGATGGTGATAATGATGATGGTGATGGAGGTGGTGATGGTGGTGATGGTGGTGATGGTGATGACG